>NC_042615.1:96459366-96689449 GCF_901001135.1 Rhinatrema bivittatum
GAACTCCCAAAAAGAAGAAAATATAGTTGAAATCATGCAAAGCTCCACATCATGCCACCAAAATCTGGATGTATGTAAGATGCAAAAGTCCTCGAACTCAATGACCAATTTGCTGTATGTCTCCCTCCTCCAAACCCGCCTCTTCCGCAGAGATGGCTGCTCCAATGTGGAAGGAGTACATACTATAATAATGAGGATCGCCCCCCAACCATGCAATAGCTCCTCTAAACACTCCCACAAACTGGGAACGTGTCAAAGGCAACCTGTCCTCATGGACCAGAAAGAGTGCACACCCAATGGGAGCACTCACCCCGTTCAATGCGTTCCCCCTGAATTGCAAGTGCCACCACCAAAAGAATCAATTCTAGAAAGGCAATAATCCTAGTGATCCCCACCAGGCACCAAGACTCGAGCCACTGTGCCGCACAACATACACTATCTCAATATACCCCAAAACCATCCGAACCCACCGTGTTCGAATAGAGCTCCAAGTCCCAACTAGACACTTGCGGTGCCTACATTAAAAGACTCCAGAAAAGTATCCCACGTGCGCAGCTCCTCCCGAATCCACACATCAACCAGATGAAATGATGTGCATAACACACATCTGCTGTGGCAGCCATTACACGCATAAGGAACACCCTACCCATTGAGATGACTCAATAAGCAAAATTAGGAGATTCAATGAGGGACTGCATGTGCCTCAGGGTGACCTTCTTTGTTGCCCTGACATGCCTCACCAATTCATGAAGCCTATGCACCTTCTTCTCCAGCAAATGAGAAACAATCGCCTCCTAATCAAACTCAATTCCCAAAAAGGTCAACCACAAAACTGGCCCTTCCATCTTGACTTGCATGATTAGAATTCGAAAGAGTGCAGCCACCCACAGGAAACCACTCAATAACTCTAAACAAGCCCCGGTATCCGATGGACCCACAAATAGGAAATTATCCAAATAATGCCCCATGCTAGCAAGCCCAACTGAACAGACAGTCAACCAGTGTATGAAGGAACTGAAAAGCTCAATCAGAGAACAGGAGATTGTGGACAACATAGGCAGGTAACGTTCCACATAATATTGCCCTTGGAACATTAAGCCAAGCAAAGTAAAACAGTTGTGGTGGATGGGCAGCAAACGAAAAACAGATTCAATGTCAGCCTTCACTAGCAGAGCTTCCCTACCTGCCATTCTAACAAACTTGACCGTAGACTTGAAAAAGGCATACTTCACCATACCTAGCTTGGGCAGGACAACATCTTTGACAGAAGAGCTGACTGGGGAAGAGAATTTCAGAATCAAATGGTACTTTCCAGCCTCCTTCTTGGGAATGACATCCAAAGGAGACAGATGCATCAGTTGAAAAGGAGGGTTCATGAAGGGGCTGGCAATCCTATCCAATTCTCCTTCCCTGCCCAGCTTCTCCTGTATGAGTGCCAAAACGATACCCATGGACTTGGAGTTCCTATGCGTACCACCCTTACCATGGCAAGTATAAGGAATACGAAAACTCTCATTAAACCCATCCCTCAAAACTGCTTCTGCCCTCCAACATGGGGTACCTCTCAAGCCAAGGCATTATGGTGTCAACGTTAATAGGTGTAGGGGTACGAATCAACAGAGAGTCATTGTTTTCTACCATGGGCTTGCCCTCTAGATGGACACTTTCCATACTTTGCAGTGGAATGTGCACTGCCGCACACTGTGCAGAAGTATTGAAACTTGCAGTCGGGGAAAGGGCAGAAAATTTGTTAAACCTTCAGTCCTAATGAAGCCAATTGTGTCTTGAGAGGAATGAAAGGAAATATTCCCAAGCCCCAGCTCCAACCATCCTAACTCCCCTAACTATTCTTTAGTCCTCATTTTGGTAAGCCCCAGGACATAAGGAGGTTTTTCTCCATTTTATAATGAAAAGCCTTATTATAATGTAACCATGTCCACTCTTTGTAATCCCAAAAGGCCCCCAGTATACACTCCCATAAGCCAGCAGGGCACTGTATTGTTAGGGGTCAGCATGACCCAACATTCTAGCCAAACACAGTGAACAATGTACCCAATTTAACACATTCCTAGGCACCCTCCTATGCTTTGCCTCATGCTCCTTCTTCTTCTTGCCCCTGCCCCCCTTATCTGCACCATACCTGCCCTCCAGCAACCTAAAAATATCAATGTATTCCTGCTTCCTAATTTTCCTACATAGCTTTTGAAGGATGCTCTCCCATATTTCCATCAGAGCAACCAAGGAAGGATGGCTCATATGCTGTTTTAGGCCGCCCATGCCACTCACACGCTGCTCCCCTCCTGTGGCCCCTGAGGCATCTGAACTTGAGGTTGGCCAAGACGAGAAGGAAGATCCTCTTCCTCTTTCCAGCATTCCATGCCCCAGGCAATGCTCAGCAACAGCAGGTGACTCAGCAGTTCCCTCAACCTCCATCTCCCGCTGTCCAGCATGCAGCATTAGCTAAGGATGCAACAGGTTCTGCTCACATGACTCATGTTGGGATGTCCTGGGCTGGTTATCACCTCTACTAGTACCTACAAAAGAAGAGTTAAGTGGCCAAGGAACAGAACCAGAACCTCCCTGTTGCCATCTGAACTCGCAAAGGCACCAGCCATTCCCATAATGCCGCCATTCGCCCCATGCCCTTCCCAAGGCAGCACCCCAACCATACCACTCCATGGACCTGAAACCAAAAGATCCAGCCACCAACAAACACCACCTCATCCATAGCCTCCCTTGTTTCCCCATTCAGGAACCAACCAGACCCCTCTTCCAAGACCACCTATAGGAAAGCCTCCTGGACCAAACCTACTCATTTCCAACTCACCACCACCAAAATACCACAAGGGAAACCAACTGGGAAGGCCATCCAGTGAATCCAGGCCCTCCATCGGTGCCCATCTGCACCCGGAAGAGAAACACTCCCAGCTTCTGTCCCCATAGAGTACCTACCTGACGAGGCTGACAGAGGAGAGAAGACCCTCCTAGCACTCGTAGCATTGGGTTCATGGCCTCCACTCAATGCGCTGCATACCTCAGAGGCCTTGCCCTTCATGCAGGAACTCTTCTTCCTCACTTTCCCACATGCTGTAGGATCAGAGGCAGGGATCAGCAATCTGGCCACCACCTCCCACAGCAAGCTCTTCACAGGGCCCAGAGCACGCCTTGCACCATCCTGATGGCTGATCTGACACCTCACCAGCACTCGATGGGGGAAGCAGGACATTCCCTGTCATGCCTGAGCAGTGTTGCCAGATGCCAAACATGTTTTCAGACCAATTGGTCACCCAATATAGCCCAAAAGTAGCCCAAAGCTCAAGAGCTGTGAAAATAATGTTTATTCTGTACGATAGTATACAGATTCCTGCATTGTCTGTATACAAGTTTACAAAATTAACAATGTATATAAAAAACTAAAAAAAGATTGATAGAAAAGTATAAAATCAAGTTGTCATGTTCAGTGTGCAGAGCTGCGCCATTCAAGATGAATTAGAACTTCTAATTTAGAAGCAAGTCCAGGTTGGGGACCTGACCTGACACCCCGCCCCCCCCCCCCCCCAGGGCACTATTTATTTTTGCCTCAGCCATGCTGACCCCTGACATTCAATGCAATATTGTAAAAGCAAATGAAAAACTACAAAAATGCATACATTGTGCAGATATTGAATACTCACACACAGTTTGGGTTTGAAAATCGTGCTGGCAAATATGTGGCATGCACAGGAATTGGTCAAGACTCATTAGCTGTTTAGCTGTTATGGTCCCGGGCCATGCCCTAGGAACTCCACTTACCCCCAGGCCAGTCCAGGCCGCTGAAACACCGCCGAGGCCTGCCGGGTCCTCCTGGGCTCCTCCCGGGGGGATCGCGAGCTTCCAATAGTGAAGTCTTCATCGACCTCCTGGTGCCGGCTGCTTCCCTGGCCCATCTCCTCTGGTCCTCAGTCGCAGAGGACCCCGCCTAAGAGCCAGCGGCTCGGGTCCTCATGGGCTCTTCCCAGGGGAACCGCGGGCTTCCAAGGGTGAATCCTTCTTGGGTCATCTCTTCAGCGCCGCCTCCCGGCAGCAAGGATTTAACTATGCCGAGGATTTAGCCCTGCAGCTGGGATCCTACCTTGCCTTGCAACGAGGTTCACTCTGTTCAGAGTTGCTAGTTGCCTGCATCGGATCCCTGATCTTC
Source organism: Rhinatrema bivittatum (assembly GCF_901001135.1). Taxonomy (NCBI): domain Eukaryota; kingdom Metazoa; phylum Chordata; class Amphibia; order Gymnophiona; family Rhinatrematidae; genus Rhinatrema; species Rhinatrema bivittatum. Next base: position 96,463,544 of record NC_042615.1, read on the forward strand.
TCTTTGGTTTCTGACTTCTGGTTAGTGACTCCGGCTTTGTCCCTGGACTTCCGATTCAGCTTCTGTTCCTGACCTTGTCTTCGGCTTCTGACCCTGGCTTGTCCACTGACTTCTGGCTTCAGCTTCTGTTCCTGACCTTATCTTCGGCTTCTGACTCCTGGCTTCCGACTTTGGCTCGTCCAATGACTTTTGGCTTCAGCTTCCATCCACCAGGGGGCCTCGCCTAAGTCTCAGCAGCTCGGGTCCTCACAGGCTCCTTCCGGGGGGACCACGGGCTTCCAATAGTGAAGTCTTCATTGACCTCCTGGTGCCGGCTCCTTCCCTGGCCCATCTCCTCTGGTCCTCAGTCGCAGAGGACCTTGCCTAAGTCCCAGCGGCTCAGGTCCTCACGGGCTCCACCCGGGGGGACTGCAGGCTTCCAAGGGTGAAGCCTTCCTGGGTCATCTCTTCAGCGCCGCCTCCCGGCTGCGACATCCACTGTGGGTTCTCACAGTGCATCACCTTCCTTCGCAGCTGACTCAAGGGTCCACGTTCCTAACAGTTTGCAAGGCCATGGACCCGGCGGACACCGTGGGCTTGAAAGCCATCCCCGGTATTGCATAGCGGTTGCAACAGCAGATCTGCATTGACTCCCTGATGATGACCGTGCAGAGGTTAGCCGATCGGGTAGAAGAAGGTGCCGCATTCAGCCCTCCGGTACCCGTGGCCGCGGTTGATAGCGGACTGGCCACGCCCACACAACTGCCCACACCCCCACGGTACTCTGGGGATGCGAAGCTATGCCAAGGATTTCTTAATCAATGTTTTATCTGGTTCAACCTACTGCCAGCCCAGTTTCCCACGGATCAAATTAAAACCAACTATATTTCATTGTTGGATGGGAAACCTCTGGCGAGGGCCTCCCCACTATGGGAGCATCAGGACTCCTGCCTGGCTAATCTGGAGCAATTTGTCGAAGCCTTCCGACAGATTTTCGACAAGCTCTCCCGCAGGCCTACTGCCGCCTCAAATTACTTCAGCTACGCCAGGGCAACCGGCCCCTGTCCGACTATTTATTTAAAATTTTTTCTATACCGTCAAGTTAAATACCATCACAATGGTTTACAGAAGGGCATGATAAAGAGAAATATGGGTGGTATAGATTACAAATTACTCATGTGCCATCATAGTACGGTAACAATTTAAAATAATAAACTAGGAGTGTAAGTTAAACCTGATTGTTAGGAACAAATTAGGCAGTTTGATTTTAACATTAATATGCTTATGTAGGTTACTAAAAACTTCTAGCTTGGTGCATTCTTATCGCGCAACTATTTTTCCCCTTTTCTTTATCTTTATAAAATGCTTGTTTAAAAAGCCAGGTTTTCAGATTAGTTTTGAATAATTTCAGATTTGTCTGTAGTCTTATTTCAAGTGGCATGGTATTCCAGAGTGCAGGACCAGCCAGTGACAGTGCTCTTTCCCTTACTTGCGTGAGATGTGCTGATTTGACAGAGGGGACAGTTAGTAGAGCTTTATTTGCAGATCTCAGGTTTCTTTGTGGTACGTGCACGTGCAGTGCCGTGTTAAGCCAGTGCAGTGGAATTCTGTACACTAGCGGCTGAGCTGAAATGGGGGGATGACAGCCTCCACGGTATATTCTTGAAGGGTCTCTCCCCAAGACTCCAAGACGAGCTGGCAGCCAGGGATCTCCCGGAAGACCTGAACAGCCTCATCGACTTGGCAGGTCGCGTGGACCGCCATATCCAACACTGGTTCCAGGAGAGGAGGCCTGCTCGGAAACCCGGGAGCTCCGGAACCCATGCAGTTGGGCCGGGGCCCAATTTCTCAGGAGGAGAGAAGAAGACATCGGGCCCAGGGCTTGTGCCTATATTGTGGGGGCAAGGGTCACTTCTTTGCTCGATGTGCTGAGCGACCGGGAAACGCCAGGACCTAGGGATAGTCGGGGAGCTAACCCTAGGTAACACCACTTCTGCCTCCCCGTGCACTGTTCCAGTGACCATATTACTCCCCGGAGGGAACTTCGATACGCTAGCCCTGATTGACTCCAGAGCTGGGGGGAACTTTATCCTCTGGGACTTAGTCCAGCGACTTCAGATTGGGGTCCAACCTCAGACGCCTCCCATCCGAGTGTCCTCCATTCATGGGACTCCCCTTCCAGGGACCATTTCTACCTGTACCAAGCCCTTAACGCTACGCACTGGTCTCCTGCATGTAGAGGAGATCTCGTTCCTCATTTTGGAAAAGTCCATGCAACCGGTCATCTTGGGCCTACCCTGGCTTCGGAGACACTCCGCGGTTATCGGAGCCCTCCATACTGAGGAGATCTCATTCCTCGTCCTAGAAAAATCTATTCATCCGGTCATCCTAGGCTTGCCCTGGCTGAGAAAGCATTCGCCAGTGATAGATTGGGAGTCCCTTCAGATCACATCTTGGGGGAACTACTTGCTTCCGTCAGTGTCTTCCGGCTCGCTCTCAACCCCCGCTTCTGCTCCTGGCAACCCATTTAGCAGTGCCTCCGCAGTACCACGCCTTCCAAGATGTCTTTTCCAAAGAGAAGGCCGAGTTACTCCCTGAACACCGGCCCTTCGACTGCACGATTAACTTACTGCCGGGCACCACGCCACCTCGCGGACGAGTGTACCTGCTATCCCTTCCAGAGACCCAGGCCATGTCCACATATATCAAGGAGAACCTAGAGCGGGGGTTCATCAGGCCCTCGAATTCCCCAGCTGGGGCCGGATTCTTCTTTGTGGGGAAGAAGGACGGATCTCTTCGGCCCTGCATTGATTACAGGGGCCTGAATCGTATCACTCGACGGAATCGCTATCCACTGCCCTTGATTCCCGAACTCCTGGACCGTCTTCAAGGAGCCAAAATATTTACAAAGCTGGACCTTAGAGGGGCCTACAATCTAGTAAGGATCCGTCCGGGGGACGAGTGGAAGACCGCCTTCAACACCCGGGACGGCCATTATGAGTACCTCGTCATGCCTTTCGGCCTTTGTAATGCCCCAGCTGTATTCCAGAACCTCATGAATGAGGTACTTCGAGACTTGCTACATACCTCAATTATAGTTTACCTTGATGACGTGCTGATATACTCTCGAGACCTGGAAACGCATCGTCGACATGTTCGCCAAGTGCTCCAGAAATTGAGGGAGAATCGGCTCTACGCCAAATTGGAGAAATGCCAGTTTGAACAGGAGTCTTTACCCTTCCTAGGGTACATCGTCTCGTCCACAGGCTTTCATATGGATCCTGGTAAGGTCACCGCCATCAGTAACTGGCCGCAACCGGTGGGAGTCAAGGCCCTACAACGCTTCTTGGGCTTCGCAAATTTCTACCGTCAGTTCATCCCACACTATTCCAGTCTGGTAGCCCCGTTAACGGCCCTTACCCAGAGGGGCGCCGACGCCCGGAGATGGTCACTCGCCGCTGTACAAGCCTTCCAAGACCTTAAGGAAGCATTCCTGCATGATACCTGCCTCCGACACCCGGACCCCCTGAATCAATTCATTGTGGAGGTCGACGCCTCCGATGTGGCGGTGGGGGCCGTGCTTGCCCAATCTTCCAAAAGCGGCAAAATCCTGCCCTGCTCGTACTTTTCGCGTAAATTTTCCCCCGCAGAAAAAAATTACGGTATCGGGGACAAAGAAATGCTCGCCATCAAACTAGCTTTCGAGGAGTGGCGCCAATGGCTGGAGGGAGCTCAGCACCCTATAATAGTCTATACGGACCACAAAAATCTGGAGTATCTATGCCGTGCCCAGCGTCTCAATCCCCGGCAGGCGCGCTGGTCCCTCTTCTTCAGCCGGTTTAATTTCTCGCTCCACTACAGGCCGGCAGCCAAGAATGTCAGCAGACGCTCTCTCCCGTAACACCGAGACGGACGACACCATTGAACCTCCCCAATACATTCTGGACCCAGCCAAGGTTCTCGTGGCCGTATCCGAAGTGGCACCCGCAGGTAAGACTGTGGTCCCAGCTTGCTCGAGGAAGAAGGTGTTAGCATGGGCCCACAATTCGCTAACCGCCGGCCATCCAGGGATGGCCCGGACTCTAGAGCTCTTAACCGAATTCTACTGGTGGCCACGGGTCAAGGAGGATGTTCGACTCTACGTCCAGTCTTGCGCCACATGCGCCCGACAGAAACCGCTGCCAGGCCGCCCCTGGGGTTTTCTCCAGCCACTGCCCATCCCTATGGAGCCATGGACCCACGTATCCACGGATTTTATAGTGGAATTACCTCCGTCGGAGGGAAAGACTGTGGTCTGGGTCACCGTCGACCGGTTCTCAAAAATGGCACACTTTGTGCCTCTTGCGAAACTACCCACAGCTCCTGAGCTGGCCGAACTATTCACCCAACATATCTTCCGACTCCATGGATTGCCTCTGCACATTACTTCGGACAGGGATCCTCAATTTACGGCAAAATACTGGAGGGCTCTTTGCAAAAAATTTGGTGTACAACTGAACTTGACCACCGCTTTTCACCCCCAGTGCAATGGCCAAGTCGAACGCACCAACCGAACTCTGAAGACCTTCCTCCGAGCCTTTGTCAGTGACTTGCAAGACAACTGGGTCGCCCTTTTACCCTGGGCGGAGTTTTCGTACAACCGCCACAAACACTCCGCTACTCTACAGTCCCCGTTCCAGATGGTTTATGGGAGGATTCCCAAACCTCCTCTGCCATTGCCATTGACGGTCTCGTCCCCGGCGGCGCAACTTACGGCTAACCAGCTACATCGCCTCTGGCACTCCACCCAGGAGAAACTTCGGCAGACGGCCGCTCGATCCAAGGAATATGCAGATAGAGTCCGGCGAACCGCTCCAGTTTTACCGGGGACCAAGGTATGGCTGAGTACCAAGAACATTCGGCTGCGCACTCCTTCCATGAGGCTAGCACCCCGCTATATTGGTCCCTTCATCGTGGCCGAACGTATTGGGGCAGTGTCCTACAGACTACGCATGCCCTCCACTCTTAAAATACATGATGTCTTCCACGTTTCCTTGCTCAAACCGGTGGTCCTTTCCCGATTCCAGGCTCGGCCTCTGGAACCCATTGCCACCACTGCTGACCCAGAGGACACGTATGCTATGGTAAAAGAGGTTCTGGACGTTCGGATCCGCCGCCGTCGTTGGGAATACCTGCTCTCCTGGGAAGGTTACGGTCCCGAAGAAAACGCCTGGGAACCCGCCTCACATATCCTGGATAAGGACCTCCTCCTCCAGTTCCATCTGGTTCACCCGGACAGGCTGAAGCCCCTGGGGGGGGGGGGGCGCAGGGGGAGGGGTACTGTTGCGATCCCGGGTCGGCCCCGGGACCGCCGCTCACCTCCGACTCGGCCCCGGTCCTCCTCCGGCTCCGTTCGGCCCATGCAGGCCTCGGGCGCGGCGCTCCCACGCCGAAGAAGCAGCCAGCGGCTGGCCCCGCCCCCTAGCCACGCGCGCTAGGGCTCTAAATTTAAAGGGGCCAGTGCGGGAGATTCTTCCATCCGGCTGGTGACGTCAGACGCCGCAGGGCTATTTAAGCCCTGCAGTTACAGCACTCCCTGCCTTGCAACGAGGTTCACAGGTCCCCTGTTCTTTAGTTGCAGCGTTCTTGTTCCTTAAACTCCACTCCGACCCGGCCTGACTTCTGACCCTTCTTTTGTCTGCTCCTTGGCTCTGGCTTCGTCCTCGGATCTCTGGCTCTGACCTGCTTTCGTCCCCGACTTCGCTCCTGGCTCTCCTTCTTGGCTCTGGTACGACCTCTGACCTCTGGCTTGATCCGGCTCCGTCCCTGACTCCGACGGCTCTACGACTCGACTGGTTCCCGGACTCCGTCTCGGATCTTCATCGCTCCGTGGTTCCTGAGTTCACCGTCCCGAAGATTCTCCTAAGTCCCAGCGGCTGGGTCCCTACAGGCTCCTCCTGGGGGGACTCCGGCTTCCAGGGCGAATCTCCAAAAGTCCCAGCGGCCGGGCTCCTACGAGCTCCTCTCGGAGGGGCGCCGGTCTCCAGGTTGAAGTGCTCCCCAACTACAGGGCCCAACATTGTCCAGTCTCCTTCCCATCGCCGAGTCCTTGGTAGCATAGGACTCCATCTTGTTCCGGCATCCAAGCATTCCCAGGTCCGTCAAGCCGCCTCCCGGTCGGGACCGTTTGCTGGGGTCCTCCGCAGCATTCCATCACTCATCCTGACCGGCCCAAGGGTCCACGAATCCCAACACATCCCTGGTCAACATAGCATTGAATAGAAAACTGCTTCTTTCAGAACAACACTAGGTCTTACATGCTTCCATGCAAGGCCCTTTCCACCTCCAATATTTGTTGGAAGTTCAGCAAAAGAACTTATTCCCTCGCAGATTGCCAATACTGCCACACATGTGCCAAATGCATAACAGAATCTCGCTTTCAAGAGCCCCATAAAGTCCCCACCACTTGGGACAAGTAGCTCTTAGATGCCAAAGGGCCTCTGTGGGAAATATGCGCTTGCCAGCAAGCCATTTCATCAGGGTTAAACACTAACTTCCCTTCTCCCTGACATTTGCCTGAATAAAAGCATCACTTGTGCTTAAGTCTCTGCCTAGGAAAGGATACCTGACTGTCATGTATTTCTCTGGCTTATAATTATTCCTGATAGCCTGAAAGTAGGGCTGGGTGTTCCCTAGTCAGAGGCAGGACAAAGTCAGGAGGTATAGATTTCAGCAGCCAATGATATGATCCGTGCACACCCCCTGAGCCAAAGCCAATGGTGTAATGACTCTTCTGTTGCTATGGGAAAGTAGCCAATCATGTAATGACACATCATCTGCCTTTGTATGAATGTACAATAAAAGGAAGAGCCTCGTGAGGGCTCATCCCTTGCCTTGCCTTCTCTCTTCCTGCCTGCCATGAAAGCTGTCTGATGCCTCTTCATTACTCCTACAGGCCTCTGAATCCTGGTACATTGGCAAAACATTGTGTCATTGTTGGCAGCATGCACAGGATTTGAAGGCAGCTGAGGTTCTGTGTTTGGGATTTAAGGAATAGTTTCAGATCTCCTACATAAATACCTTTTAGCATATTAATTCACCTAACTCCCAGTCAGCCAGTCACCTAGAGAGTTTTATTCACAATAAACGTAAAATTGAGCTTGAACTGCAGTGGCAGGTGATGGGCCTCTTCTCCACTAAGCCATTCACTGAGATGATTACTTCTCTTTTGTCTGTTATAACAATGAAAAAACCTAGTTGATACAGGTTGATACATAATCTTTCTTATCTAGAAAGTCACTTGGTGAATGACTACATTGTGCCAAAACAGCCTTGAGGCAATAAGCCTCATTTGATAGTGCTCTTGCACCACTCAAAGAGTGTGATAAGGGCACATGAATGTTCGAGACCGACTTAGTCTACATTCTATTTGCTTCATGTGCACCTAAACATTTACCCAATATTGGGATTTTGTTTTGAAGGGGCCATATTTATTTTGAAAAATGCATGCTTATGTGCTGTTCTCTCATTCATTGAATTTGAGATATTTGGTATCTTTATTTACTGGGTGCTGAATAAGTAATTTTAAACAGATCAGATGGTTCATTAATTGGATGACTTCCTGTTTTTGGACAGAGGGGATTCACAAAAATGCACTCAGTTGTTTTAGAAATTTCATAATTTGGTGCAAGATTTCAGGATTCTTCTATCTGCAGACAAGTCTCAAATCCTATCCACTTGCATCACCTTCTTGGATCAAGTTGGATTTCATGCAAAACGTATCCAGATAACTAAAGGACAAATTTCAGCACATGTGATCCGAGTCTAAAAGATGGACAGGACCAAGAAGATGACACTGAAGAATATGAAATTTCTAATCAATAGCCTGGCATTTGCTTGACAGACAGTACTGATTGGTGGTATGTTCTTACACCAGTTTACACTATTCATAGTTGGTATGTCTTGAGATCATTACAGGATACAAGTTAGGAAAGATACTCTATGAGGTTCAGACCAATTGACAAACATTCTCCTCAACATTTAAAGGATTGTCTGCCCTGCTGACCCCTAGGGTATTCAGCTTTGATCTTGAACTGTATTCCGATGTAACAAGTGGACAGGCTTTTGGTGTATACTTCAAGGTAGCATGGTGCACAGAACAGTGGCCACATGTATGAAAGGAACTGGGTTTTACAAGAAATATTACTTAGAATTATTACCTATTGTGGTTGCCCTTCATATCTGGGAAGACCATCCTGGAAATAGGAGGGTGGTATTTTGGTATCACAATTTGGCTGTAGTGAAGATTATAAGCTGCCAATCCACCAAGTACTCTTTGAGTTTCTAAAGGAGTTTGTGTTAAGCTGCCTTTGCAGGATATTTCTTCTAGGATCTGCCACGTGCTGGGAGTCCATAATGAAATTGATGGCTGTCTTTATTGAAGTGGTCCTTGTTCAGGAACCTAATACTGAAAGCAGACATCAAAGATCACAAGATTCTTGTCTATCTGTGGTATTTGGAGCCAAGAAACATGGGAACTGTTGTGACTATGTATTGCCCTGTTCACTTGGAACACTTGCTTAAAAGGCTACAACAGAATGTTGACCTTTCTTACAAACAAGGGATGGAGGGTCAGAATGATCCTCAAATGCATGGTGATAGAATATATATTAGACCAAAATGAATGGGATTGTCAGTGGGGATTATATGTTTGCAGTTGGCTGATTTGGCATTTTGGCTTTGTGATCAAGCAAATCATGACTAGAGAGATGTTGATTCCTATTGGTCAACAGTGATCCTTCATAGACGAATATGTAGAACTGTTATGGTATATGACCCCTGGTATAGTGTCATCCTTTTTTCAGTCCATGTAATTTCAAACCAATAGCCTTTTTCATTACCTTAAGGGAGATGAATTGATGGTGTGGGCCTTAGCTGGAAGCTCTTTATACATAAGAACATGACCACCATAAGCAGTTTTTTATTTTTAGCAGTATTCAAATGGGTTTTAGAGGCAACAGGGCTCAGAAATGAATGCTATGGTACCAATTCCTTTAGAGTAGGAGCAGCCTTTAGCATGGCAGCATCAAGTATTCCTGTTCAGGTAATACAGAACATCGGCAGGTAGCACTTTTTGGCATATACATCATATAGCGTGGGCAGATGATACCTTGTACTGCCAATTATTAATTAATTTGTTGTTTGTTCCTTCTTGTAGAGCAAGACCTGATATGGATTGTCAGCCACTCATTCATATCCTGGGTGTGAAAGTGGCCAAACTGTGGATGCCAAATGTGGGCCATGAGGGGTTGCTTAACAGGTCTATTGGATTGGCAGAGGGAGTATGCTCTGGGAACATATGCTGCCACAAATGAAAGAGATGGTGGCTGAGGAGGCATACTTGGGAGATCCTCATCTTATACCTTGGAGGCAGTGACATTGGCCTTGACACCTGTCAAATTGTGATGAATAATATGAGGATGAACTTGGCTCTTCTTAAAAATGTATTACCTTCATTAACCATAGTTTGATCAGAGATTATAATTCAGAGGTGCACTAGCACTGCAGGTTATGGAAACTAGGGATGGACAAGGTCAACAAACAGATGGGAAAGTTTTAACATCATTAGAGGGCAGATACTTATGACATGATTTGCTAGATATAATCTGCTCTGGTCTGTTCAGGCCAGACGGTGTTTGCTTCTCAGATTAGGGCCACAAGAGTTATTCCTGGATGCTCCTAGTTATTTCTAGGAATAGCCTAATGGTTAGAGCAGTGGGCTACGAACCAGGCTGTCGCTCATTGTGACCTTGGGCAAGTCACTTTATCCTCCATTGCCTCAGGTACAAAAACTTAGATTGTAAACCCTCTGGGGATAGGGAAATACAGTACCTGAATGTAAACTGATGTGATATCTCAGATTGAATGTCAGTATATAATAAATAAAAGCTATACCTGAAGTTTTGCTTTTCAATATTCTAAGACTGTGTTTTTAGTTGAGTGGGAATTTTGCTGCTCATTGTACACATGAATGCCCATATGGACAGGGGAAAAGATCCTATGGCAGGGTGCTCAAGGTTGAGGGTTAGGATATGGGGAGGAGCCTAAAGGCATGATTTTTTCAGGTTATAGTTAGTTCTCCAGCCTGTTTTAAGTTGCTTGGGTGAGCCTGGGATAGGATCTAGTCTAGATGTCTGGGTCTTGTCCCAGTCGGTGGCAGCCAAAGTCCAATTTTATTGGGACAAATAATCTCATTAATGCATGTGTCAGCCATTGGACCCTGTAGTTGTGAGCCCTGGTGGGCTGCATATGGTAAGCGGAATATAAATTCCGGATGGCATTCTCTTCTTCCCCCTTAAAGAAAAATATCATGAGTATGGAGTTTTTGACAGAGAATATAAAAGTTGAGAAACCAGAAAGATTCCCCTGTCAGGTTATCAAATAAAGTTGTCATGAAATTATTCAACTTCTAATTGTTATATTGTGTATCTTAATAACCTCTAGGGGAGGAGCCAGGGTCAGTCCTACCCTAATGTTAATACATTTTACTAGCTGTCAGCAAGAAATGTAAATGTCTGAACACAGTTATCAGTGAAGAGTAAAGTACAAATCCACAGTTTCTGTTCAGGCTTGTAAAATAGACCTCATTACTGGGCAAATCCTGACAGATTCCAACAGAGTTTAATGATTACATTGTACTGCATTTTTTACCTTTATGTAAACTATCAGATAACACACTTCCAAGAGTGAAAATTCATCAGATTTTATTCTTTTCTGAAAGCCTTATTTGCTTTATGTCATATGTACTTATTAGCTTGTAGGAAAAGCATCTCTTTGTTGGTGTTCTTTAGAATCTCAAACAATATGTATGTATGTATGTATTTATTTATTTATTTATTTATTTATTTATTTATTTAACTCTTTTCTGTACCGACATTCATGAAAAGTATCATATCACATCAGTTTTCAGTTTACACAGAACAAGGGAGGTAAACAACTTTAAACAAACCATTTTATGAGAAGCAAAGTTACATTAAACAAGGAGGGTAGAACTTGGGAGGCTGAGGTAGCCGGAAAGCAAAGGATAGATAAGGTAAATAGCAACTAGACTGGCAGCGGATGCTGAACTGCTTGAGTATGACTAGGTATGATTAGGTGGCATTTTGGAGTTTCTGAAGGTTATGGGAAGGCTTGAAGGAATAGCCAGGTCTTGAGTTTTTTCCGAAATGTTAGGAGGCAGGGTTCTAGTCTAAGGTCCGAGGGCATGGCATTCCATATGGCAGGTCCCGCTGTTGAGAATGCCTGTTCTTTAGTGGCTGAGTGAAGTGTGGCTTTTGTTGAGGGGACTTGCAGGGTTCCTTTGTATGCGTCTCTGATGGGTCTAGTGGAGGTGTGAAGTTTGAAAGGGGTCTGAAGGTCGAGCTGTAGCTGTTTGTGGATGGATTTATGGATTATGGTGAGAGACTTGTATAGAATTCTGTAGTTTATTGGAAGCCAGTGAAGGTTCCAGAGGATGGGAGTGATATGAGCTACTCGGCTGGAGTTGGTCAGGATTCTGGCAGCCGCATTCTGGAGCATCTGTAGTGGTCTGGTGGTAGAGGTGGGGAGAACCAGGAGGAGAGCGTTGCAATAGTCTATTTTGGCAAATAGCGTGAGGACCGTCCTGAAGTCATGGAATTGGAGGAGGGGTTTGAGTCTTTTCAGTAGTTTATAAAAACAGTCTTTGGTTGTGTTAATGGATTTCTTTAGGTTCAGACAGTGGTTGAAGATTACTCCTAGGTCTCTTACATGCGTGATCGGGGTGTAAGGGTGGGGGGGGGGTCAATGTGGATGGGTCAGAGTGGTCAGAAGAGATGAGGAGGAGTTCAGTCTTGGAAGCATTAAGGACCAGGTTCAGACTGGTATGGAGGCGGTTGATGGATTGGAGGCAGATCATTTGAATGAGCTGAACAGTTGTAAACAATGAACCATATTTATTACCAACTTGTATTCTTAGAATCTTAATTCTCAATATAAGGGAGTAAGACAATAAGGGATAATAGAAAATAGATAATAGAAAAGAGCCAGTTTCATGTCTTTTTAAAATTTTCTTCTATCTTATATTTCAGATTGGGACAATACAAGGAACATATCTTGCCCTTGAATATATGAAAACACAAAATGGAGGTGAAGGAGGGGTTATTATTAATATGTCATCATTGGCAGGTAAGGCAATTTATTGCTTAATTAAATGTATATAGGTTTTTCCCTGTCAGTTAATTTAGTCTACCTATTAAATTCTACAGTAATATGTAGGCATGCCTTTTGAAAGTGTGACAATAGTAGTATATTGTTTCGCCAATATACAAATGGATCTTAAAATAAACGTGCAATTCATGTTTTGGTTCCTTTTCAGTAGGGTTTTTCCCACAAATTTCGGTTTGTGGAACATTTGATTTGTTTTAATTGTGAAACAAAAATCAAACACCTATCCCTCCCACCCAGAAAAATACTGGGGCCAGGAACCTCCCCAGCCCCCACTTACCTGATCTGGTGGGGATCCGCCGACGGTAAGGCCTAGACACAAGCCAAAGCCTAGGCCTGTATAGGCCAAAGCCATGATATGTCACCGCAAACTTAATTTAGGCCTTTACAGTGGATGGCAGTATTTTGATGTATGGCAATGCTATACAATGCCGTATATCAAAATGGGGTGCAAGCAAGGCGTTAATTAAATCTGGTGTGACCCCAGTGCATGGCATCAGTTTATGAAGAAAGAAGATAGAAGAGGACTGTTTCGTGGAGATCTCCAAGGCCTGGGCTCCGGGCCTAGGCCTGAACCCAGGCTAAGATCCAAGTGTTGGGACCCAGTCCAGGCCATGGCATTGGGCCTGGATCCAGGCTGAGGCACCAGCGGAGGCCCAGGTATTGAGACTATCTCTGAGCTGGGTCCTGGCATCGAGCTTGAGTCTGGGTCAAGGCCTTGGTATCAGGACCCAGCCTCCAGGCCAGGATGTGGTTTTGGGCCTCGGCTCATTAGGACTTGGCCTGGCATTGGATCAGATAAGTGATTGTTCCCTGAGTGAGGCTCATGTCTTGGCCAAGGCTCCGGTGTCATGCTTGGGCCTAGGCCATAGCCCCTGTTTTGGGCCTCGGCCTTTGGCTTAGGCATAGGCCTGATGCCTTCATTTCAAATGAATGCAATGAATAAGGTTCATTTCATTTGAGTGGGCCCCCAATTCATTTCAGGCCCCCTGAATTGCCCTTATTGTTACATTTTTGCAATTTGTTTTTAACAAATGCACATCCTTAATTGTTATGTTTTTATTTCATTCATATTTCTTGCTTAGAACAAAGTGACATCATCAGTCAATCATGGAATCATTCTGAAAATTTATTCTTGCATCAATTAATTTTACTTTGATTTTATAAGAAGAGTCAAATGGGAGCCTAGGTAGTACCTAGAATGGGAACATGCTTTCAATTTAAAAATTAAGTTCCTTCCATTGAATTTCATACCGGGTGAATTCCTGGTAACATTTGTAATAATGCCGTGGATATGAACTGATCCTTTGTATCACCCGTTTGCCAACAGTTTGTAAATAAATTTGCTGACCAAAGCAATTTTGGAATAAAAAAGAAAAGAGAAAGTGATTCTTAAAAGTTTGTGCCAGCTTTGCTGCAGTGCAAAACTTGTGCCAGATTTATTAACAAAAAAAATGCCATAACATTATTTTCAAAGGGAAAAACACTGTTGTAAAAGTGGAGAAAATCTATAATAAATCAGTCTTATAGTTTCAGTTCATTACTCCTTTCTGATCACTTCCTAAACCCTCCTTTTGAGGGCGAAGATACTTTAGTGAGGATATAAATAAAGGTATCATAATTAAAATATATCAAACAATGAAAACTGAATTATAATATATGCTTTACTCTTAAAAAATATGGGTTTAATTGGTTAACCAAAAAGTATTTTTGTTTATATCATTCTAGAGCATATCATTATCAAGGGTCCTAAGGAACACCTTATGCAGTTTGCAAAAGATACAGTTTCATACCTTGGGGGTTAAGACCCAACTGGATCTAAAGCAATTTTTACTGTTCTGCCTTTTTTTTTACTTAATCAATTTTTTTGAAATTTGAAGGGTTTGACCTTAAGGACATTATAACCAAACTTCAGGAAAAAAAAGTACATTTTTTTTTAAAAATAGCAAGTGATTAAATATCATGGTATCATCCAGAAATCACTCTGTGACCATAATTTTCTTCTGACTGACACAGTTCAGTTGCTATCTAACTTTCACAGACAACTTATTCCAGAAAATGGCTGCCAAAATAGAAAAAGCTTTTGCCCTGACTTGCGCTGTTCACACCATCTTAAAAGAAGAACCTTAAGTAACACCCTTTGATTAAATCGTAAACTTTGTCTTGGACAAGACCAGTTTAACTTATCTAATCTGAGATAGTCAGTAGAAAATTATGTTGCCATTTATTGAGCCAGAATAGTTTGGAGGCTACCGAGCATATGAATTACCCCTAATACAGAAGTCATACGAAACATAGTATTTTGTCAGGTTCCTGCAAAGTACACCAGTCAGAACACAGTGATTGAAGCCTTTTCACTCCTCATGTTTGGATAATGAAGAGAAAGACAATTATCATTGGAGGGAAGTAATTATTTTACTTTTGGCTCATGCATAAAACATTTTTATAAAAAGTTTCTGAACTGCCTTGCCTTGAGAATGATGATTATACATGACCCCCATAAACTGTTAGACAAATATAGGTCTTAGCTGCTGGGTGTTATGATGGTCTCATTAATTCTATGCTTATGTTGTTGTTCTGAAAGTTGTTTGGTGAATGCCATATAGTTGATGAATATATTTGTTGCATTTCACATTGGACTCTTTACAGTGGTTAAGGTCTCTCAAATAGACCATTATAGTAATCTAGGTGCAAGTCAACAGGTGAATGAACCACAATCTTAAAATAATTTGCCTCCAAAAACAGCTGATGTTTCCTTACCACTCTTAACGTACCATAAATCTTTTGAACTTTCTTAGCTACATGCACCTCATAATGAAATTTAGACTCCAGATTCATGCCCAGATTTTTCACCTTCTCCCTAGTTGTAACGTGGACCAGATTGTATTTCAATGCAATCTTTCAGTGCTTCTGGGTTCCCAACTCCTATTCTGAGGACCATAGTTTTAAATGAGTTCAGGAAATCACAGGCCAACAGGATCACAAAGAGGCTTAATTCAACCTGTGAACAGTACCATTAATCATCATAGCTTCAAATTTAACTACTGATGATTTGTTAATTTTTCATAAGCATTTATAATTCAATTAGCTTACAAAATACCAATGTAAATATTAACAAATTGGAAAGGCTATACACCCAGATGAAACCAGCATTCTCATAGGACAAGCAGGATGGAAGTCCTCACATATGGGTGACATCACAAGATGGAGCCCAATCATGGAACACTTTTGTCAAAATTTCTAGAACTTTGACTGGCACCTACTGGGCATGCCCAGCATGGCACTAAACCTTCAGCCAGCAGGGGTCCCCCTTCAGTCTTCTTTTTTCCACGCAGCAGTAGCCACGCGGGTTAAGGAACTCCACAGAGATGCCTGACAGGAATTTTCCTCACGGAATTACTAAAAACTTTCATACTCCACAGGGGTATTGCTTCCACGGTACTCCGGTAAGTCTCTTACCTGTTTTCGGTCGATTACCATTGAGTTTGCCCTTGCGGCCTACTGGCTGTCGACCGCACCGCAGCTCAATTATTCAAAGGCCATGGCATCGGGGTTCCGTCGGTGCTCTGACTGCGCTCGCACCATGTCCATAACAGACCCCCATAAAGTCTGTATAATGTGCCTCAGGTGCGAGCATGATGTCCTGACTTGCACCAAATGTGCCTTAATGACACCAAAAGGTCGCAAGGCCAGAATCGAGAAAATGGAACTTCTCTTCAGTTCTCAAACTATGACGCCATCTATTGCTTTGACGTCGTCTGAACCGGCACCGTCCACTTCGCGCCACATCGGGCACCGACTGATGACTGTTTGACGTCGACAACTTCCCGGCCATAGACTACCTCTACTCCCCCTCGGGACCGAGTGAATCATAGAGAGAAACATCAGCATCGACACCGAAAGCCTCAGAGCATCGATGAAGGAAAATCATCGACTTCGCCATCGTCCGAGCCACCATCGAAGAAACCCCGTCCAGAAAAGGCATCTACCATTTCTGGGACTGGGTCACCAAGGCAACCCTCATCCGGATGGGTATTGGGAGCCGCAACTCCGCCTTTAACGGTGGTCCCTCCGGCTATGCCTCTGCCTCCTTCTCCCCTTCCGGAGCCAGGGCTGATTGCTCCAGGTCTTCATGAAGAGCTGGACCGGATGGTTCAGGAGGCCACCGATAAGGCGATGCACAGATTCCAAGTTCCTCCAAAGCCGAAACCAGTGCTGGTTGTGGAACCGACTACCGATCCCATTCCGGCAGCATTGGCACCGCTGCTCTTGAAGATGGAAGCGCTTATAGCCACTTTTCCACCGATGGTTCCTGGGTCACTGACTCTGGTGCCTTCTCCACTTACTCTGTCATAGGGAGGAGAAACACTGTTCTGTCTTCCTCCATCGGGAGTCCTGCCGATGTCTTAGCTATTGATGCTGATGCAGCCATCAATGCCACCGATCCATCCATCGATGCCCTCGATGCTTTCATTGGTGCCTCCAATACTTCCCTCGATACCTTCAGAGCCTAGACCAGGACCTTCAGGAATACCTTCGTCCCCTCCTTCTCAGGTTCCTAAAGGGACAGGTGCTGATCCCTATGACACCTGGACTGATGATTCAACCCCCCCGACACCGATGATGTACCATTACCACCTTCTCCTACTGAAAGCAGGAAGCGTTGTCCTCCAGAAAACTTGTCCTTCATAAATTTTGTGAAGGAAATGTCTGAGTTTGTTCCCTTCCAATTACAGACAGAGCAAGATGATAGACACCAGATGATGGAGCTGTTACAATTCCCGGATGCTCCCAAGGAAATAACATCCATCCCTATCCATCAGGTTCTTTTGGATCTTCTTAAAAAGAATTGAACACCCTGGTTCGGTAGCTCCAGTCAACCGAAAAGCAGATACCACTTACTTGGTCCAGTCAGCCCCAGGGTTCCAAAAACCTCATCTGGATCACCAAACTGAGGTGGTAGAATCTGCCCAAAAGAGGGCACAATGCTGAAAACCCCACTCTTTCTTCCCCCAGGTAAGGAGCAGAAATTCCTGGATGCCATTGGCCGGCATGTCTTCCAGGGATCAATGCTCATCTCTCGGATCACCTCTTATCAGCTGTATATGACCCAGTATAATAGGGTCTTATTCAAGCAGATACAGACTTTGCAGAGTCCCTGCCTCAGCAATTCCAGGAACAGCTACAAACCCTGGTTCACAAGGGTTTTGAAGCTGGGAGACATGAAATAAGGTCCTCTTACGATATCTTCGACACCGCTTCCAGGGTATCTGCAGCTGCTATTTCTGCAAGAAGATGGGCCTGGCTTAAGTCTTCGGACTTGCGCCCTGAAGTACAAGACATATTGTCCGATCTGCCTTGCATAGGAGACAATCTGTTTGGTGAACAGATCCAGCGGACGGTGGCGGAACTCAAGGAGCATCATGAGACCCTTTGCCAACTCTCTCTGATGCCTTCTGAGTATTCCTCTATACAACTACTCAGGAAGGACACCAAAAAGTAATTCTTCCGTCCAAAGAAGTCCTATCCACCACCATCTAGAGGTCATTCTATGAGACCTTTCCAGAAGGCCTAGTCTCGTCAACCTCGTAAACAAAAGCCACAAGCAGCTCCTCAGCCGGGCCCTGCTTCCAGTTTTTGACTCCTGCATAGGGAGCAGCAGCCAGCTTCCACTGCCACAGATACCAGTGGGAGGTCGATTGTGCCATTTCAACAACATGTGGCACACAATCATTTCGGACCAGTGGGTCCTTGCCATAATCTCTCAAGGTTATCACCTGAACTCTCTCTCCATCCCACTGGATTCCCCACCTTGGCTGATGTGGGGAACATCAGACTATTCACTACTTCTGGATCAGGAAGTTTCCCTACTCCTTCAATCCAGAACAATCGAACCAGTGCCCTACTTCCAACAGGGCCCAATGATTCTATTCCCGGTACTTTCTAATCCCCAAAACATCAGGCGGCGTTCGTCCAATTCTGGACCTGCATGCCCTCAACAAATACCTCCAACGAGAAAAGTTCAAGATGGTAACCTTGGGTTCCCTCCTTCCTCTTCTGCAAAGAGGAGACTGGCTCTGCTCTCTAGACCTCCAGGACGCGTACACACACATTACGATAACTCCATCTCATCGCAGATTTCTGGTAAGCCCCAAGCACTATCAGTACAGAGTGCTACCATTCGGCCTGGCATCTGCACCATGAGTCTTCACCAAGTTCCTCGTAGTAGTAGCAGCCTTCCTCAGGAATCAAGGTGTTCACGTCTACCCCTATCTCGACGATTGCTTGATCAGGGTTCCCACTCAGCAAGCTGCTCTGTCGTTCCTACATCTTACCTTACACACTCTGATTTGACTAGGATTTCTCGTCAATTACGCGAAATCCTGCTTAGTCCCATCTCAAACTTTGTCCTTCATAGGGGCAGACTTGGACACCTTTCGATAGCAAGCTCTCACTCTCATTTCTCTCGCACACCAGCTACAGTCTCAACACCGCTCGACTGCACATCACTTTCTCATGCTGCTGGGACACATGGCGTCCTCGGGACAGGTTACCCCAATGGCCCGCTTGGCCATGAGAGTCATGCAGTGGACTCTAAGGTCACAATGGACTCAATCCGTCCAACCACTATCGACCATTGTCCACATCACCGACCCACTCCGTCAGTTTCTAGCTTGGTGGAAAAATCAGATCAATCTCCTCCAAGGCCTACCCTTCCAGGCTCCAGATCCTCAAATAATTCTTACCACCGATGCTTCCAATCTTGGCTGGGGAGCACATGTCACTAATTTGCAAACCCAAGGAGCTTGGTCTCCAGAGGAAGCCAAACACCAAATCAATTTCCTGGAGCTACAAGCAATCAGATATGCTCTCAGGATGTTTCGAGATTGCCTGTCCAACCAAGTCATCTTGATACAGACGGACAACCAGGTAGCCATGTGGTACATCAACAGGGAGGGATGGGCTTCTACCTACTGTGTCAGGAAGCGGCACATATATGGGCGGAGGCCCTCTCCCACTCGATGTACCTCAAGGCCACCTACTTGCCAGGAGTGGACAATGTGTTGGCGGACAAGCTGAGTCGCACCTTTCCACAACACAAGTGATCCCTCAACCCCACGGTAGCCAAGTCTATATTCCAGCGTTGGGGGTTACCATCACATAGACCTCTTTGCGTCACTTCAAAACCGTAAAGTAGAGAACTTTTGCTCTCTCACTCTCAGCCAACACTCACAGCCAAGTGATGCGTTCTCCCTCTCATGGGCAACCGGTCTCCTATATGCATTCCCTCCACTTCCACTTCTCTTGAAGACTCTCGTAAAGCTACATCAGGACAAGGGAAGCATGATCCTGATAGCACCTCACTGGCCATGCCAAGTGAGGTTTCCGATCCATTGGGACCTCTCCATTCGCAGGCATATTCCCTTGGGAAAGGACCCGCTTCTGATCACTCAGAACGGCAGGTGCCTATGCCACCCCAATCTTCAGGCCTTGTCCCTGACTGCTTGGATGTTGAAAGGTTAATTCTTCAGCCACTCAACCTTTCAGAGCCAGTTTCCCGTGTCCTGATTGCTTCACGGAAGTCTTCCATGAGAAAATCTTATCTTTACAAATAGAACAGGTTTAAATCATGGTGTTCTTCTCAGTCCCTTGATCCCTTTACCTGTTCCACCACAAAGTTTCTAGACTATCTCTGGCACTTGTCAATATCAGGTCTAAAAACTTCCTCCATTAGAATGCATGTCAGTGCAGTGGCCACCTTCCATAAAGGTGTAGGAGATGTTCCTATTTCAGTACAACCCCTCGTAATACGTTTTCTGAAGGGCTTTCTCCACCTCAAGCCTCCACTTCACCCTCCGGCCCCTTCTTGGGACCTCAATCTAGTTTTGGGATGGCTCATGAAATCACCATTCGAGCCTCTCCAATCCTGTGATCTTCGCTATCTCACATAGAAAGTGATTTTTCTTCTGGCAATCACATCCACTCGCAGAGTTAGGTAACTAGGGCCTGTAATTCACTATCTGCCTCACACTAAACTTCTGCACGACTGGGTAGTACGCATCACTCACCCTAAGTTTTTACCTAAGGCAATATTGGAGTTTCATA
The DNA here is from genome assembly GCF_901001135.1 of Rhinatrema bivittatum. NCBI lineage: Eukaryota > Metazoa > Chordata > Amphibia > Gymnophiona > Rhinatrematidae > Rhinatrema > Rhinatrema bivittatum. The sequence continues at coordinate 96,483,851 of NC_042615.1, forward strand.
TCAATCAATCCATTATACTACCCACCTTCTTTCCCAGGCCCCATTCTAATCCGGGAGAACAGGATCTGCATACCCTTGACTGTAAATGGGCTCTAGCGTTCTATCTAGACCATACAGCTACCCACAGGAAAAGCACTCAGTTCTTTGTTTCTTTCCTTTCCATCAAATTGGGGTAGCCTGTAGGAAAGCAGACTCTCTCCTCCTGGTTAGTGGACTGCATATCCTTTTGCTATCAGCAAGCAGGCATTTCACTTCAAGACCGTGTGAAAGCACACTCTGTCAGGGCCATGGCAACTTCAGTAGCACACCTATGCTCAGTGCCGCTTCCTGATATTTGTAGGGCTGCTATCTGGAGTTCTCTCCATACCTTTATAGCCCACTATTGTTTAGACAAGCCTGGAAGACAAGATTCCATCTTCAGCCAATCTGTCTTGCACAACCTTTTTGCAACTTGATGTACCAACACCCTTCCGCCTGCCTGTTAGGGTTCAGGATGCCCTCTACCAAATTCCACCCTAGTTGTTGTGCCTGTTGCATGTCTTTGGGTACATTTGGTGCATACTCTGACATCCTCAGCTCAATACTCACCCATATGTGAGGACTACCATCCTGCTTGTCCTGTGAGAAAGCAAATGTTGCTTAAATGTAACAGGTGTTCTCACAGGACAGCAGGATGTTAGTCCTCACGAAACACGCCCGCCACCCCGCAGTGTTGGGTTCATTACATTTTCTTATTTTATTTTTTGGCACTTCCTATAGCTTTAAACAAGACTAAAGGGGTCCCCTGCTGGTTGCAGGTTTAGTGCCATGTTGGACATGCCCAGTAGGTGCCAATCAAAGTTCTATAAACTTTGACAAAAGTGTTCCATGATTGATTGGGCTCCATCCTGTGATGTCACCCATATGTGAGGACTAACATCCTGCTGTCCTGTGAGAACACCTGTTACAGGTAAGCAACATTTGCTTTCTTTCGTTCCTGTGACCTTGTTGGAAAGACTTGCAATGCCCTATCCCTATTTTGCCCCCCAGTTGCACTTTCTGAGATGGCCACATTCTTGTGTCTGATCCAGTGCTCCATGGTAACAGCTGCCGTTTCACACTCAGCGGTGCCTCTCTCCTCTACACAACATGTGTGGCTAACTGTCAGTTCCAAGGCTCCAGCTGCTGGCACTGCTTTTTCCTCACCACAACACCCTCTCGTACCTGCTTGCCCAGATTGTGTAGATGCCTGTGTCTGTGTGATCGTTCCAAGGCCCTGACTACCACTACTGACTTTTCTCTGCAACGGCACTTGTTTGCTTGGTTTGTTCAGATGCCTGTACCTGATCAATCGCTCAGAGCCCCAGGTTGTCTTCACACAAACTCAACTGCGCTTTTAGCAGCACATAGCCTGTGTGAGCTAATTTATATACATACCTTTTAAAATCAGACGTATGCACATAGATCCCAACGCTGCCCTCCCCCTTAATGCCTCTTCGTGCACATAAAATTGTGCATGAAATCAAGTTACATACATACTTTTATGCACACAAACTTTAGGAAAATTTATAACAAATTATTTATGCAGATAAATCCATGCATAAATGACTTTGAAAATTACCCCTAAAGTTATAAAAAATATTAAACAAAACAGGTAAATAAAAAAAAGAATTCAGCATTTTGAAAGCATAACATATAACATTTACCCTCTTCTTACCACTATATTTAAAATATCAAATATAAAAACTGCACCTAAAATGAACTTCTGTCACTAAAATCTCATTACAAAAGCCTAGATGAATTGAGTCTATCAGTTTTGGTACTAGGATACACTAGAACCCATTCATCAAAGGATTTTGGCACATGTGTGTAACCCCAGGGGGGAAAAACCCTGATTTTGGTACCAAAAGTTTGCATCTCGATGTTTAGACTCCAGTTCTCACAACCCAAACACAACTAATTACTCTCGGCCGGGGAAAACCTCTGTGAGTAATAAGAACATGGGAGGTGTTGGCTCAACACTGCTCCGACTGCCAGGTTTGAGGTGTCGACCTCTACTACGAATGGTTGACTGGGGTCAGGATGGCGGAGGCATGTGTCTAGCAGGAAGGAATTCTTAACATCCTCGAAGGCTTGGCAGGCTTGGTCAGGCCAGTCCGTCGCATCGGCTCCTTTCTGGGTGAGCGCAGTCAGGGGAGCCACAATACGAGAGTACCCAGGGATAAAGTGTCTATAGAAGTTAGCAAAACCGAGGAAGCGTTGTAATGCCTTGAGGCCCCTCGGCCATGGCCAGTTCCTGATTGCAGCGACTTTCTCCGGGTCCATCTGGAAGCTGTCTGCAGAGACAATATAACCCAGGATCGGCAGGGAAGTTTTTTCAAAACTGCATTTCTCAAGTTTAGCATATAGGCTGTGCTCCCTGAGTATTTGGAGCACCTGGCAGACATGCTGGTGATGCGTAGGCAGGTCACGGGAGTAAATCAGGACGTCGTCAAGGTAGACTATCACACAGGTGTTGAGTAGATTCCGCAGCACCCCGCTCATCAGGTGCCGGAAGACCGCTGGGGCATTACAAAGGCCGAAGGACACCACAAGATACCCGTAATGCCCATTCCTGATGTTAAACGCGGTCTTCCATTCGTCTCCAGGGCGGTTTCTAACTAGATTGTAGGCCCCGCGTAGGTCCAGTTTGAAGACTTTTGCACTGTGGAGCCCATCAAGTAGCTCCGGGATTAGTGGGAGTGGGCAGCGGTCCCGCTTCGTAATCGCGTTGAGTCCTCGGTAGCTGATACAGGGCCTCAGGAAGCCATCTTTCTTGCTAACAAAAAAGAACCCCGCCCCGGCGTGCAACTTTGACGGGAGAATTAACCCTTTCGCCAGGTTCTCTGTAATGTATTCGGACATTGCCCGAGTCTCAGGCAAGGACAAGGGATACACCCTACCTCGAGGAGGCATGGTTCCGGGCAGCAAGTCAATAGCACAGTCGTATGGACGGTGCTGCGGGAGAATCTCTGTTTTAGTCTTCGAGAAGACGTCAGTAAAATCCTCATAGGGAGCTGGAGATCCCAGAGCAGAGTGCAGAAGCAGGAGTGCTGGAGGCTTGGGTACCTTCATACAGTGAGCGAGGCAATAGGGACTCCACTTGGTAAACTGCAGAGTATCCCACTGGATTATAGGTGAGTGCTTCTGGAACCATGGCAGCCCTAGCACCATGGGGTGGACAGCCTTTTCTAGGACCAGAAAGGCTATCTCCTCTGAGTGGATCGCCCTGGTGCGGACAGTGATGGGCACCGTGGATGTCACAATACGACCTGGAAGGAGCGTTCCCTGAATGGAGGTAATTCGAAGCGGAACCTCTCGTTTCTGCATTGGGATCCGCAGCTGAGAGACCAAGTCTTGCTGGATAAAATTACCCCTGGCTCCGGAATCCAGGAAGGCGAGGGCTTCCAAAGACCCTCCAGGAAATTCCAAGGTAATAAGTATAGTGCTTTGAGGAGCTGTAGCACAACCTAGGAGGAGCTCCTCCCAACCTCCTAGGTTCTGGAGTTTTCCGCACGCTCCTGGCAGCGTGCCAGAAAGTGGCCTTTCTGCCCGCAATACAGGCACAGGCCCAACGAGCGGCGACGTTGTCTCTCCTCTGTGGAGAGCAGGGCACGTCCCAACTGCATAGGTTCAGAGGTGGAAACGTCAGGACAGGCAGGCCTCGGAAGAGACGGCGGGCGTGAGGAACCATGGGCAGGAGTGTGCCTCGTAGTGCGTACCTCTCGGGCTCGCTGTTGCAGGCGGCGGTCGATCCGAGCAGCCATGTTGATGAACGCATTAAGATCTTCCGGGAGATCACGGGCAGCGATCTCGTCTTTGATGCGCCCAGACAATCCTTCCAAGAAGATAGCCTTGAGACTGCTGTCTTGCCAGCCTACTTCCTGAGCAAGAGTTCTAAAGTCCATTGCGTAGTCTGCCAGTGAACGGGATCCTTGGCGAAGTTGTAGCAACTCAGAAGTAGCCGAGGCCTGGCGGGCCAGTTCGTCAAAGGCTTGTCAAAAGTTGGAGATGAACTGCTGCAAGTCCTCCAGGGAGGAGTCATTATGCTCCCAAAGGGGAGAGGCCCACACCAGGGCCTTCCCGTCAAGCAAGGAGAGGATGTATGCTACCTTAATGGAGTCTGTGGGGAACTGTCGAGGCAACAGGGAGAAGCGTACAAAACACTGGTTTAGGAACCCTCGTCAGGTCCTGTTATCCCCAGCGTAGCGGGCGGGTGCCGGCAGCTGAGTCACAGATGAAGCTGCGTCCACAGCAGCCGTAGGACGAGTTTCGCTCGCATCCATTTGGGCGGCCAGTTGCCCAACGGAACTGGCCAGGACATCCAGGTATTGCTGTTGCTGTTGTAGCTGCAGAGCCAACCCAGGAAGATCCTGGGGTCCTGGTACCTCGGCAGAGTCCATGGCCTTGCAATCTGTTGTGGATAAGCTTTTTTAGTGGACCCTTGGGCCAGCCTGCGGGAGACTGGAGAGAGATGGACTATAGTCTCTGCTAGAGGGCAGGCCGGGAGGCTGATACCAGGCAGGCGATGGACGGTGAGCTTCACCCAGGAAGCTGGTGCACCCCCAGGAGGAGCCCATAGGAGCCCAGCCGCTTGGAACTTAGGGGATTCACCCTGGAAGCCGGAGCTCCCCCGGGAGGAGCCCGTAGGAGCCCGGCTGCTGGGACTTAGGAGGTCACGGAAGCTGGAGCTGAAGCAGGCGGGCAGGTATCCGGAGTCAGGCAGGAACTGAAGCAGGACAGGTTACTGGAACCAGGCTGGCACTGAAGCAGGAGAGGTAGTGGAATCAAGCTGGAACTGAAGCAGGACAGGTTACTGGAACCAGGCAAAAGCAAAGACAGGACTTGGACACAGAAGCGTAGCAAGTCATAAGCAGGAACGGAGCTGCTAACGCAATAGCACGCTCCGGGGCTCTGAGCAACTGGGAACTGCAAGGAACCCCGTTGCAAGGCAAAGTCCTGGGCTCCGCGGCGGCCATTCATAGGCTGCAGCGTCTGACGTCAGGGGTAAGGCGGAGCCTTCAGTGGCGGGAAAAGGCCTTCATAAGCGCGGCTCCTGCACGCATGCGCGCCTAGGGAGACGGCGTGCAGGCAGGGCCGGCGGAAGCACTAGGCAAACTAGGCGTCGCCTAGGGCGCCAGCTTCCCGGGGGCGGCACTGCCCCGGTAAAATTAAGAGAGCCGCGCTCAGCCGCTGCCCCGGTAAAATGAAAAGAGCTGCATTAAGCCGCCGCCCCCCCCCCGATAAAAATAAGAGCCGCTGCCGGCAGCCCGCCCCAAAAGACCCATCTGACCTCCCCCAGCGGTTCGCGTGCTCCCGGTCTCTCCCGCTGCTCTTTCTTCCCTGCTGCCGTTGCCGCCGGGCTATCAGCACATTCAAGCCCAGCGGGAACGGCAGCAGTGCAAAAAAAAAGCTGTGGCATCCGCGGCTGCCCTTTTCTTCCTCCCCCCCCCCCCCCCTGACCCGGAACAGGAAGTGATGCGCGGGAAGGAGAAAGAGCGGTGCCGCATGAAAAAAATAGCGGCGACAGCAGCATCGGCCCCCGAGCAATTGAAGCAGCCGGTAATCGGGAAAGCAGACAGCAGCACGAGCCTCCCGCGGCCGATGGGATTCTTCCTTTTTGGCCTGCGGGGGCTGGAGGAGGAGGCTGTTGCAGCTCCCATTTGTGCTGGGGGGGAAGTAAGTGAGTGAGAGAGAGAGAGAAGCAGCCAGCCTGCCTGTGTGTGATTGAGAGAATGTGTGTGTAATTGAGAGCCTGTGTGTAAGTGAGAGAATGTATTTGATCGAGAGCATGTGTGTGTGATTGAGAGAAACTGGTAAGAGAGCTGATGTATGTGTATATGTGAGAGACAATGAAAGTGACTGCTCAAGGAGATGACTGATGTGTGAGAGTGTGAGACAGTCAGGGATGTGACTGATGTGTGTGTGAAAGAGAGAAAAAGCATGGAAGTGAGAACTCTGGGTATGTGAGAAAGCATGGGAGTAAGAAGCCTGGTGTTGTGGGGGTGTATGTGAAAGAAAGCATTGGAGTGAGAAGCCTGATTATGTGAGAGAGAGCATGGGAGTGGGAAGCCTGTGCGTGTGCATGTATGAGAGAGAGACTGGTTGGTAAGGTGACGGTGTGACTGGTGTGTATGTGAATGTGAGAGAGAGAGAATGTGATTCAGGGAATGAGAAGCCTGTGCACCTGGAGAGCGAGCATGGAAATGAGAGAGAGACTGGTATATGTGTGTGTGTGTGTGTGTGTGTGTAACAGAGAGAAAGTGATTATGGGAATGAGAAGTCTGTGCATGTGAAGAGAGTGAGCATGGGAGTGAGAACCTGGGTGTGTGTGAGACACAGCATGGGAGGGAGAAGCCTGTATATGTAAGACAGAACAGGTGACTTGTGTGTGTTTGTGTGTATGTGAGAGAGAGAAAGAAAGTGATTATGGGAATGAGAAGCCTGTGCATGTGAAGAGTGAGCATGGGAGTGAGAAAGCTGGGAGTGTGTGAGATATACAGGCTTCTCACTCCCATGCTGTATCTGAAAGAGAACATGGGAGTGGGAAGCCTGTGTGTGTGTATGCATGAGAGAGATCAGGTGACTGGTGTGTGTGTTTGTGTATGTGTGTGAGAGAAAGAAAGTGATTATGGGAATGAGAAGCCTGTGCATGTGGAGAGAACAAGCATGAGAGTGAGAGACTGGTGAGTGTGTGTGAGAAAGAGAAAGTGATTATGAGAGTGAGAAGCCCATATATGTAAGTGGAACACGGGAGTGGGAAGCCTGTGTATGTATGGCATGAGAGAAACTGTTCAGGAAGGTGACTGGTGTGTTTGTCAAAGACTGTTTGGGAGATGATTGGTGTGTGAGAGACAGAAACTGGTCATGGGGGCATGACTGATATGGTGTATGTGTGAGAGACATGGGCCTTAAGGAAGAGGACCATGAGTATAGAGCTTAGCCACTACTGCTGCTTCTGGTGTGTACTACAGCCTGCATGGAAGAGGAGTAAGAGAGCTGCTGGAGGGGGTAAGTAAAGATGGCTTTTTAAGTTTATTTTTCTTGATTGACTGCCATTTTAATTATTTAATATTATGTGATGTGTCAGCTTTTTTTGTTTGAGCAATAAGTATAGCTTTGGTTTATGTTTATTTTATTTATTTTTATTTATTTATTTATAAAAGTTTCTATACCGTCGATAAGACAAATCATCTCAATGGTTTACATGGCATAAAAATGTCAAATAAGTGTTCTGTTATAAATACAGACTTCGTTATTTTCATTAATGCACAATGTAAGTTAATTGTGTGTGGAGGCGGGGGGGGCGGCATAGCTGACGTTTCGCCTAGGGCGCCTAATACCCTTGCACCGGCCCTGCGTGCAGGAAGGGTTTCTCGGCAGTGTCCCCCCGTGGGGATGCCGCGAAACAGGCCGCAGGCTCTCGGAAACAGAACAGGACCAAGGAGGTAAGGGCCGGGTTGCGACCGTCTCGACCAGGACCATAACAGATAATACAACTAATACATAGTCACTATCATGCCCAACCAAGATTGCTGTCCAGTCATTCTGAAAATAAATAACAAATGATCAGCTATAAGGAATGGAAAAATATTCCAAGATTTAGGATATTTACAGAATCACAACAAATCATTGTTAGATCTACGATACAACATTTCTGGAGCAAAATGGCACATATTTTGGACCTTATTTGCTCTAACTTAATCTTTCATATTCTAGGGATACTCAACAAACTGAACTGGGAAGAGCACGGAGATATAGAAAGGATGTAGTAAGCAAGCCTATCAGAAAGATAGTCAGGGGCCATATTGTATAGCCCTTTATAATCCAAAACCAGCATTAAAAAAAAAAAAAAGAATTGGAAGCCATTGCAATTCTTGAAGGAGTTATTGAATCTTTCATAGTAAGGCCATCTATTAGTCTAGAGGCAACATTTCATATAAATTGTAGCCTTTTAAAAGTTTTATTTGGCAGACCCAAGAATCATATTACAATAGTCAAGCCTAGATAAAACAAAAGACTGGCCCATTGCCCTAAGGTCACTTGAAGAAAGAAAATAATATATCTGATGAATCATCTGAAGGTGAAAATAAGTAATCTTAAAAACTGTTGATATTTGAGCTTGTATTGACAAGCTAGAGTCTCAGCAGACCCTAAAATCTCAAACAATATTACTAAACAATTTTTGGCAACTGAAATGAGCATTAAGATTAGGATCTGATTCAGTATCACTTGAATTTATTATATACTGTGTGAGTTTGAACTGTTCTATAAATAAAGATTTTTATTTGATAGTTATTGTATGTTCAATCCACATCTGTGATATAATTATATGGTTTCACATCATGTAACAACAGTAAAGATAGATTATATTTGTGACATGATGTTTCTCCTTGGAACTTTAATTTTGTCTCTGATACAGACACATCTATTTAATTAAATGGAAATAGACTACTGCATATGGATGAAAGTTCACTTCAGAAATTCAGTGTATAGTAAGTGGTAGCTTTCAACACAATTATTCTTATCTTTAACTTTCAGGTACAGCAGTAATCAAATACCAGTAGTTTGTTCAGCATTCTCAAATACTGACATTTGATTTCTTCTGTACATACAAATGCAAGATAGGCCTGAGCATAACTAACATTGCTGCTGTTTATTACTATGTTGCTGTGGACTTTGGACTCTGTGTAAATTGAGCCACTGCTAAGTTGTGTGTTTCTAGTGAATGCAAATAAAATCTGTTCGGACCTACAATGTGTTTCCTCATTTTTGTTTTCAAGCTAACATTTTTCTAGTCATCTGTTTAAGTAATCATCAGCAGCACTGACATTTTTGTTGAAAACTGCCTGCAATGGTAGGATTCCTACTTTATTGCTAGTCTTTTGATTTCATTGCAAACATCTATGATTAAAACATAAAATAGGAATTCTTATTGGCAGTTTACTCCAGTCTCATTGTCTGAGGACATAGTCTAATATAGATTTAAACCTCATATCATTTCCTAGAAAGATTCTTCACCTATATAATTTTAAGAACATAAGAAATTGCCATGCTGGGTCAGACCCAGCATCCTGTTTCCAACAGAGGCCAAACAAGGCCACAAGAACCTGGCAATTACCCAAACACTAAGAAGATCCCATGCCACTGATGCAATTAATAGCAGTGGCTATTCCCTAAGTAAATTTGATTAATAGCTGTTAATGGACTTCTCCTCCAATAACTTATCCAAACCTTTTTTGAACCCAGCTACCCTAACTGCACTAACCACATCCTCTGGCAACAAATTCCAGAGCTTTATTGTGCGTTGAGTGAAAAATAATTTTCTCCGATTAGTCTTAAATGTGCTACTTGCTAACTTCACGGAATGCCCCCTAGTCCTTCTATTATTCGAAAGTGTAAATAACCGATTCACATCTACTCGTTCAAGTCCTCTCAAGATCTTAACGACCTCTATCATATCCCCCCTCAGCCATCTCTTCTCCAAGCTGAACAGCCGTAACCTCTTCAGCCTTTCCTCATAGGGGAGCTGTTCCATCCCCTTTATCATTTTGGTTGCCCTTCTCCATCGCAACTATATCTTTTTTGAGAATTGTATACAGTATTCCAGGTGCGGTCTCACCATGGAGCGATATAGAGGCATTATGACATTTTCCATTTTACTTACCATTCCCTTCCTAATAATTCCTAACATTCTATTTGCTTTTTTGACTGCTGCAGCACACTGAGCCGACGATTTTAAAGTATTATCCACTATGATGCCTAGATCTTTTTCCTGGGTGGTAGCTCCTAATATGGAACCTAACAACGTGTAACTACAGCAAGGGTTATTTTTCCCTATATGCAACACCTTGCACTTGTCCACATTAAATTTCATCTGCCATTTGGATGCCCAATCTTCCAGTCTTGCAAGGCCCTCCTGTAATGTATCACAATCCGCTTGTGATTTAACTACTCTGAATAATTTTGTATCATCCGCATATTTGATAACCTCACTCATCGTATTTCTTTCCAGATCATTTATATATATATATATATATATATATATATATATATATATATATATATATATATATTGAAAAGCACCGGTTCAAGTACAGATCCCTGAGGCATTCCACTGGTTTACCCTTTTCTACTGAGAAAATTGACCATTTAATCCTACTCTCTGTTTCCTGTCTTTTAACCAGTTTGTAATCCACGAAAGGACATTGCCTCCTATCCCATGACTTTTTAGTTTTCTTCATGCCTCTCATGAGGGAGTTTGTCAAACGCCTTCTGAAAATCCAAATACGCTATATCTACCGGTTCACCTTTATCCACATGTTTATTAACCCCTTCAAAAAAATGAAGCAGATTTGTTAGGCAAGACTTCCCTTGGGTAAATCCATGTTGACTGTGTTCCATTAAATTGTGTCTTTCTATATGCTCTATGATTTTGATCTTGAGAATAGTTTCTACTATTTTTCCTGGCACGGAAGTCAAGCTCACTGGTCTATAGTTACCCGGATCGCCCCTGGAGCCTTTTTTAAATATTGGGGTTACATTGGCCACCCTCCAATGTTCAGGTACAATGGATGATTTTAATGATAGGTTACAAATTTTAACTAATAGATCAGAAATTTCATTTTTGAGTTCCTTCAGTACTCTAGGATGCATACCATCTGGTCCAGGTGATTTGCTACTCTTTAGTTTGTCAATCTGGCCTACTACATCTTCCAGGTACAAAGTGATTTCATTCAGTTCATCTGACTCATCATCCCTGAAAACCATCTCCGGAACTGGTATCTCCCCAACATCCTCATTAGTAAACACAGAAGCAAAGAATTAATTTAGTCTTTCTGCAATGGCCTTATCTTCCCTATGAGCCCCTGTCATCTAATGGTCCAACTGATTCCCTCACAGGTTTCTTGCTTCGGATATATTTTAAAAAGTTTTTATTATGAGTTTTTACCTCTATGGCCAACTTCAATTCAAATTCTCTCTTCGCCTGTCTTATCAATGTTTTATACTTAACCTGACATTGCTTATGTTTTATCCTATTTTCTTCAGATGGATCCTTCTTCCAATTTTTGAAGGATTTTCTTTGGCTAAAATAGCCTTTTTCACCTCACCTTTTAACCATGATGGTAATCGTTTTGCCTTCCTTCCACCTTTCTTAATGCATGGAATACATATGGACTGCACATCTAGGATTGTATTTTTAAACAATGTCCATGCCTGTTGAACACTTTCAACCTTTGCAGCTGCACCTTTCAGTTTTTTTCTAACTCTTTTCCTCATTTTATCAAAGTTTCCCTTTTGAAAGTTTAGTGTTAGAGCTGCAGATTTACTTATTGTCCCCCTTCCAGTTATTAGTTTAAATTTGATCATGTTATGATCACTGTTGCCAAGTGGCCCCACCACCTCTCTCACCAAATTCTGCGTTCCACTAAGAATTAAATCTAAAATAGCTCCCTTTCTTGTTGGTTCCTGAACCAATTGCTCCATGAAGCAGTCATTTATTACATCCAGGAACTTTATGTCTCTAGCAAGTCCTGATGTTACATTTACCCAGTCAATATTGGGGTAATTGAAATCTCCCATTATTATCGCACTGCCAAATTGGTTAGCTTCCCTGATTTCTCTAAGGATTTCATCATCTGTCTGACCATTTGTCCATTTGCACTATGTTTTCAGTTTGTCTATCCATCTGTGACATCTCAGGCTGGGGGATAAGCCAGAGAACGCCCCTCCTAGCTAAACGGCAGGAGCCTCATCTGATTTTTATCAGCTGAACGCTGACAACCTGTTTTGGGCTGAGACCATCTTGCCCTCCCTTGTGCCATGCGGGTCTAACCCCACCCTACCTCCGACGTCACCAGGAGGCATCGGCATAAGGGTCACAGAGAAACGCCGGAGGCGCACGCGCCGGGGCGTCGCGCGCACGAAGGAGCACGACAAAGGGGCAATCCCCTTTGTGCGCCCCTTCGTGCGCACCTTCACCATTGTTGTAACTAATTTACTTTAATATCTCTCACTACCTTTTCTTTCCACAGCATCATGAATATCCCAGTCATCAATGGAAAGGGAAGATATGGTTCTCTACATACAAGACTCAAACCCATAAGACAACACTGCCTACGACCCATTACAATCGTGAACAGTAACACCATAAACCAACTAATGCTAATACTCACATCAGTAACCATATTATTAATAAATGCGCAATCTACAAGGAAAAAAATACCAATCATATATGATTTAATCACTTCCACAGCTGCCGACATAATTTTAATCACAGAAACATGGCTATACGATCACGACACAGTAATATTAAACAGTATGTGCCCAGATGGTTAAATCCCCATATCTCAACCGAGACTAAACAGAAGAGGAGGTGGATTACTAGTAATAGTAAAATCCTCTCTCTCCCCTCATAAGAAAACTCTTACTTTTAATGATCCAAATATAGAAACTCTATTGATCAGCACAAAGATGATAAACCTTTGTTTAATATACAGCCCTCCTGGGAACCTTGCTAATAACCTTTCCAATTTCCTTGAAATAATCACTACCTTACCTTGCAACTTAGAACAGACCGTGATTGCAGGAGACTTTAATTTGCATTTTAACAATCAACAACACCAATCTTCACTGTTGATGCAACATTTTCACAAATATTTGGCACATTTACTTATATTCACTGATGAAAGTAAATATATGGGATTTAAATATATTCTAGTAATGGTGCTTCCAGTCCCCTTTATGGGCAGTCACACAGAGGGGGAGGTGCCAGTATGTGTTCTGAGAGTGTGCTCTGGCTCACTTTTCCCACAGTTACAGTTGATATAGGTACTGTCAGCATCCATGTTTCCTATGTCTAATTATATAAAGCTTTGTAATAATCTTCATAGCCAGCATATGGCCATTGCCCAAACAACTGACCCTCCTATGTCCTGTGTGTAGCCTGCCAGACAGATTTGGCTATATGAGTGAGTGCACTTGATAGGATTTCTTGTTATTTTAGTGCTTGCTGCCTGTTAGACAGATGCTAGTTTAATTCTGTCATCCCAGACATTAGAGGCATTTAGCTGGATAACTAAGAAGTTATCAATCTAAATGATGACTTTTGAATATTTTGGGCACTTATATGGCTAACTGGATATTATCCAGCTAAAATGTAGCCAGATAATATACTGGCATCCCATTGGTCGGCCATTGGTCGGCCCCTGTCACATGGTAGGAACAATGGACTGTCAGCGCCATCTTGTGCTCCTACCATGTGTCAGGGGCTGACCAATGGCACCGGTAGCCCTGTGACGTAGTAAGGGCAAAGGCTATCGGCACCATTTTGAATACTGGCAGCCGACGGCCCGAGTGCAGGAGATGGCTCCAGGACCCCCACTGGACCACCAAGGATTTTTGGCAAGTCTTTGGGTGGACTCTTGACCTGATGCCAGATACGTTTCGCTTCCCCACGAATACAACAAATATGGCCCTATACGTTGAGGTTTGCCAATACGTTGCAAACGAATGCACACCCCTACCGTATTGTAGGCTATGCAGAGCACCTAGAAGACTTAGTAATTTTGGTAGGATATTCACTGGTGCTGCCACACTGTTACTGTTGAAAATAAGTTGGCTATCTTAAAAGTAGTTGGCAATGGACTGCCGGCGCCATCTTGTGCTCCTACCATGTGACAGGGGCCGACCAATGGCACCGGTAGGCCCTGTGACATAGTAAGGTCAAAGGCTATCTGTGCCATTTTGAATACTGGCAGCCGACTGCATGAGTGCAGTAGATGGCTCCCAGACCCCCGCTGGACCACCAGGGAGTTTTGGCAAGTCTTGGTGGGGTCAGGAGGGTGGGGGGTTATAGTTAATTAAATTTTAGCTGGGAAACTAATAAGAATGGAATGCATGAACAGATCGGGGGGCCCCCCTTGCCGAATGCAACGTATCTGGCCCCCTTACGAATACGAATGCCGAATGTAACGTATGTGGTCCCTATGCACATCCCTACAATACGGACCTAGCTACGTGAGTACCTGAATTTCTGCTGTGTTGTCTAACATCACCTATTAAGCACTTTGCTGTTTATTCTGGCAGCCCTAACATTGTTGAATAATGCAAGAACTGCGCTATAAACACAAGTTAATTTTCAAAGCAGTTAAATTAGCATGTATACACATAAGTAGCTTGTAGATGCATATATGCTATTTTATAAACATAAAAAAATATGCATGTATTTTTGGTTTCGCATGCACACAAAAAAAGGTGGTCTAGGGGTGTTCTGCATTGGAAGGTGCATAAGTTGCTATTTTATAAGAGAGTTATGCAAATATATTAGGCAACTTATTTGTGAAATTTTCCATCTGTTAATTATGTAGCGCAATTGCTATCAGATCCGTCAGTTATCTGCTATTGTTGGGTGGAAGTTCTGGGTAAACTGGAGGGGGGTTGTTCAGGATGAAGAAATAGGGGTTTTTGATGACCTGGAGAAGGCCTGGGTGGAGGTATTGGCAAACTGGTGATTTCTGTTAGGCACATATTTTTTAAAATAAACCTGTTTCTGTGTATAAATTAGGGTTTTATGTGAACAATTTCTAATTTTCTGGCATGTAAAATATACATATACATATAGGGGTAGATTTTAAAAGAAGCGCGATCAGCCTACTTTTGCTTGCGCATCAGACTCAAGCAAAAGTACGCTGGATTTTAGTAGATACGCGCGGAGCCGCGCGTATCCACTAAAATCCTGGATCGGCGCGCGCAAGGCTATCGATTTTGTATAGCCTGCGCGCGCCGAGCCGCGCTGCCTCCCCCCGTTCCCTCCAAGGCCGCTCCGAAATCGGAGCGGCCTTGGAGGGAACTTTCCTTTGCCCTCCCCTCACCTTCCCCTCCCTTCCCCTACCTAACCCACCCGCCCGGCCCTGTCTACACCCCCCCCTTACCTTTGTCGGGGGATTTACGCCTCCCGGAGGGAGACGTAAATCCCCGCGCGCCAGCGGGCCTGCTGCGCGCCGGGCCGCGACCTGGGGGCGGGTACGGAGGGCGCGGCCACGCCCCCGGGCCGTAGCCACGCCCCCGTACCCGCCCCCAAAACGCTGCCGACACGCCCCCGGAACGCCGCGACGACCGGGCCCGCCCCCGACACGCCCCCGACACGCCCCCCTCCGAGAACCCCGGGACTTACGCGAGTCCCGGGGCTCTGCGCGCGCCGGGAGGCCTATGTAAAATAGGCTTCCCGGCGCGCAGGGCCCTGCTCGCGTAAATCCGCCCGGTTTTGGGCGGATTTACGCGAGCAGGGCTCTGAAAATCCGCCCCATAATCAGTGAGTATGATTATAAAATAGGTAGAAAAAATCTGCGAGTTCAATGCATTGCTGATATTTACATGTAAAGAAACAAATGCAGCACTGAGTGTGACAAGGAATAGAGCTTTCTCGGTTGCTGGTCCTATTTTATGGAATGCTTTGCCAGACCCTCTAAGGTTAATAGGTAGTCGAAAGGAGTTCAAGAAGGCATTAAAAACCCATCTTTTCCAGGAAGCATTTAAGGATCTTGAACCTTCTAGTCAAGCAAAATAAGGTTAAGTATATTTAAACTATATTGTTTTTGCTTATTATTTTATTTCTGTTCTTTTAGTTTTTAACTGTAATGGCCAAATTCTTGTTTTGTCACCATTATTTTTATTGATTGTCTAACATATTGTATTTTTATTCGTACTTTATCTTAAGTTTTATTTTTATTATTTATTTATCTAATTTTTAATTATTTTGATTTTGTTTATATTATTTTGATATTGTAAACCACTTTGGTCAGTTAGTTTACTGGTAAAACGGTATATAAACTTGTTTAAATAAATACATAAATAAGCACATATATGGGAGGAGGGGTTGGACATATCTGCATTTTATAATCTGCATGGACTAGATACACACAGGTAATAAAATACTATAGTGGATCTCTGAACACTCATAAATGCACGTGTATGGGGCTGCACAGAGTTGTTTGAAAATTATCCTCCCTGTCTAGAATGGAATTCTTCTGAACAGCAACTCTTCCCCCTTAGATAGTCTTTTCAATAATCAAGTGTCACGCAGAGTAAAGTTATTTTATATTTGTATTAGTGTTCAAAGTTTCTACAGATAAGGCCCAATGAAGCTTGCTGAAATCTGTCAGAACTGGGAGAGGAAGTTGTCATTTTTTTTGAAAGGGTTAATAAACATGTGGCTAAAGGTGAACCGGTAGATGTGTAGTGTATTTGGATTTTCAGAAGGCATTTGACAAAGTCCCTCATGAGAGGCTTCTAAGAAAACTAAGTCAAGGGATAGGAGGTGATGTCCTTTTGTGGATTACATGCAGGATGGTAGTCCTCACATATGGGTGACATCACAGGATGGAGTCCTGTACAGAAATCTTTTCTGTCAAAGTTTCTATACAGCTTTGACTGACACTGGCACACTGAGTGCACTGAGCATGCTCAGCCTGCAGTTATCCCTGTGAACCACAGGTGAACATAAGAACATGCCATACTGGGTCAGATCAAGGGTCCATCATGCCCAGCATCCTGTTTCCAAAAGTGGCCAATCCAGGCCATAGAACCTGGTAAGTATACAAAAACTAAGTCTATTGCATGTTACCGTTGCTAGTAATAGCAGTGGCTATTTTCTAAGTCAACTTAATGGACTTCGCCTCCAAGAACTTATCCAATCCTTTTTTAAACACAGCTACACTAACTGCACTAACCACATCCTCTGGCAACAAATTCCAGAGTTTAATTGTGCGTTGAGTAAAAATGAACTTTCTCTGATTAGTTTTAAACGTGCCACATGCTAACTTCATGGAGTGCCCCCTAGTCTTTCTATTATCCGAAAGAGTAAATAACCTCAGTCTTCTTTTTTCCGCTCTGCAGTAAGCATAACGGTTAGGAGCCCTGTGTGAAATTTTAACTTTTTCAACACGGAAACACTTAAACTTTTACTTCAAAAACACTTTTCCCTGCACGGGTCTCCCTTCGCTTACGTTTATTCGATGCTCGGTGAGTACTATGCCCTGTTTTTTCGGTCAGTTCCTGTCACCTCCCTGGTCTGCCAACCGACTGCGCCTTCCCACTCCCTATGTTTTCAGTTAGCCACACATAGCCTGCGAGTGTCCCTCTGTGTCACTCTGCCTGGTTATTAGCGCTAGTGGGACAGGAACTTCCACGGTTTCTGTTGCCGCCAGGGCCCCTGTTGATTTCAGGTGCTTCGATTTCCTCGGTACCCTCGCGCAGTCGATGCCCCCATTGCTACCATCAGCACCCCCTTTAGACAGTCCTGGATTCTTCGATGCCATCAGTACCCCTCCCCCCGCGGTACACTGATGCCATCAGTCCCTGCATCGTTTCTATCAGTGCCATCCATGTTTTTCATCCATGGCATTGATTTTTCCTTGGGTTTCATCTGTGCTATCATTGCCCAGATGGATGCCATCGACACATACCTTTGTCTCGTCAGTGCCATCCATGCCCGGGTTGATTCCACCATCGTCCAGGGCACTTCCATCGATGGCAGGGTCATTTCCATCGATGCCATTGTCCATAGCATCGATGCCCAGGTCAATTCCATCGATGGCATCCATGCCAGGATCGATTCCATCGATGCCAATGTCAGTTCCATCGATGACATCGATGCCAACATCAATTCAATTGGTGCCCATGTCAGTGCCATTGATGCCATTGATACCGTCGACACCCGTGGCCATGCTGTCGATGCCCGTGGCCATGCCGGCGGTGCCCACCTCCATACATCTATGCCGTTGATGCCCATGTCATTTCCATCAATGTCTTCGACATTCCTATCGATGCAGTCATCGACTCCGTCGATGCCGGTATCATTTTTTCCCGATGCCAACGATGTTTTTTCGATTATTTGATGCCACATCGTTTACATAGATACCTACGCTGATGCCATCAGTGCTTCCGTCACTGTCATCATTGCTCTGCCTGGGTCATCGACGTTTTTCATATATATTTTGGACGATACCCTCGAGGCTGCTTCGGCTACCATCGACACCGTCAATACCGACATAGCACCTCCACGTAATGCCTTTGCCTAAACACAGTGCTCCATGCTTTGGGTTCTTATTAAAGCCCCGTATTAGTCTACGACACTACAATGTGCCAGGAGCAGTGCAGGCATGCTGACAGTCTGCCATCATTCACCATCCAAGACAGCGAGGGCATCTACCTCGGCACTGGGGAAAGACAGGGCCGAGCACCGTGGCACTCAGTGTCACCGACACGGTGACCGTCTGCCACAGATGCCATCCAGCACATCGGTGCTATCCTTCTCAGTGCTGGAGAATGCCCGACCGAGCATCATCACCACTGCCATCGCCACTGTTCCGCACAGTGCTGGCAGTCCTTGGTGCTCCAGAAACACCGGAACGAGTTCCGAAGAATTCTACACTGGCGTCACGAGACATTGAGCCGCTGCAATGAGGGCTGGGTTCACGAGCCAAAGATGGCTCTCCTGTTCCCGAAGTGTGCCCCACCGACATCAGTGCGGGATGTGGCCCTCCACTAATTACGGTGGTAGCGCCAGCCACGCCCAGCCTGTCTCCTCTATACCTGTGCCACCATACCAGGCATCAGAGTTGAGATGGACATCTACGTCCGACAGGCTACCCCTCAATGACTCCTGAAATCCACGGAGCCAGCAATCTTCACCGGTTCGTCCTTCGGCAATCCACGTTGGATGGTAAGTACCCACTTCTGCGGCATTCCCATTGAAATGTGTTCTCTAATTTGGGCCATATGGTTCAAAAAGTTCTAGGTCATCTACCTTCCAAGAACCATATTAGTGTCAATTATCGCTATGTCAGCCACAATACCATTTCTTTGGGATTGCATCAGGACATCCTCCCATTTTCAGCAACGGGGCTCTATACTGATTAATGCTCTGGCTTCTGGTTCCTAATTCAGAACCAAAGTTCCAGATGCATTCGCTGATCTGCTAAACACGAGATCCAGCAAATACTACCTCAAGTGCAAGTCCACCTCGAAGCCTGACGACAGGTCTCGATGTCTCCTTGTACAGCACACAGAAATGCGGCTAAGACTTTACCGCTCCCGCTCCCGTGGGAGGTTACATGATATCCAGATTACATCAGCCCCTCCAGTTGGACACCTCCTGATCTCCCAACTGGCTGGATATCAGAGCAGCCACCCCACTTTGTACCAAGGTTCCCGGTACGCTACAAAGGTTCCCAGATGCTACAAAGCGCAAAGGGGAGTTTTAATTATACTATTCTTTCTTTCAACAGAAAGTAGTTACTCTCCGCCCATCCTGGACCTCAGAAATACCAACTTTCTTCAGAAGGCACAGGTAAAATGGTATCTCTAGTCACCATGCTTCCATATCGCAGTAAGTACATTACCTCTAATCTTTCTATGTGCTTCATGGTGAGTCAACAATATTACAATCCCAAGCTCTGCCGGTTGTACCAGCTTTGGCAACTGGGGTATTTTATGGAATCACTATCAGTGACTGTTATTTCTCTACGGAGTGCAACATCATTCACGCTTTTCCTTGCATGGACAGCTGCATAACCATAGTCAGTCCACGCAAGGAGCTCTAACTTCTTCATGACTCACTATAAATTTACTACCTGGGATTACTGTCACTGCCATGAATCCCTTATACAACACTTCTGGACTCCACAGTCACAATGACCTTCCTGTCCAGCATCCGCGCAGACATTCTAATAAATTCTTACATGTCCCTGCGCGCATATTCCATAACCTCAGCCCCTCAATTCTTCATTGTGGGGCCATGGGGTTTTTTCACTATGCACTTTCCTCATAGATGCAAAACTGCTATGGGTTAGATTCAGTGAATTTCCATTATCAGTGGGTCTAAGCTGTTCAACCGCTTTCGTCCCTCATCCATATTGCAGATCTAGAACCAAAACCTAATCTGATTCTGCTCATGCTCGCATTTACTCAGGGTTGTAAAGTTTGACCTAAAATCTTCTCAACCCAATATGCGTCTATTCCACTCTAGGCACAGTTTCACATGAACTTCCTGGAGCTTATAGCCATGAGTTATACCCTTATGCCTTCCAATATTGCCTCTGCAACAAATCTTTGTGCATACAGACAGACAGCATAGGGTCAATGTGCTTTCCATCACACAAGCACGCACAACCTCTTAGCTGCTCTGCAAGGAAGCTGCGCAGCTCTACCCTTGGCCCTTGCTCACTCCATGCATCCTTGGGCCACTTATTTAAGAGATTTACTGAACACACTAGCAGACCTTCTCCATGTAGGTTTCCATCCTCTCGAATGGTCTTGAATTACATGTGTAGTGGGAAAAATCTTCTAGCACTGAGGTCAACCGAACTTGCCCTCTGCATCCGAATCGAACCATATGGTGCACATATTCTACTCCCTACACATGTTTCCAATGTGTTCCCATCAAGGGCCTCTTAAATGTGTCTCTTCTGCTGTCTCTCATAGTCAGCACACTTCTAATGCTGGACCGGGACGGGATTCACTGTTCCTCAGACCCACGTCCTGGCCGAGACCAGTATGCTTCCCATACTTCTCAATCTATCACACCAGTAAACAATTTGCCTTCTCACCAGTCAGTCACAAATCGTAGACTCACTGATGTTCTCAGGTACTGGTAGCATCACAAAACCTTCCACACATAAATCCTACCATTCAAAATGGCATGATTTACCACATGATGCATACAAAAGGGTATTACCCTTTTTCTTTTTTCTATACCACTCTTTTCTCTTGCTCCCTCGGATTCTGCTCCCCAGACATCCTCCACATAGCTACACCTCTGTTTCAGTTGATTTATCGTTTGGGAGTGGGGATACCCGATTAACAGTAAACCCCTTCTGAGTCAGCTTACCATGGATTATCCACTGATCAAGCCGCCTCTATTTTCACTAGTCACGGAATGAAACCTATATTTCGTGCTTATAAGTCTCATACGTTCTCCGTTCGAGCCTTTCCATTCCTCTCATTTCACAGTTTGGCATGGGAAATTCTTTCTCTCATAGCCATCATTTCTGCCAACAGGGTCAGTGAGTTATACACCTTGTTATATACTCATCCGACCCTGTGTTCCTCTGTGACCGAGTGGTTTTATGTATTCAACTTCATATCCTTCTTAAGGTAGACGTTGCATCTCACTTTATTCAGAATATACTCTGCCCATGTTTCCCAACACCTCTCTCTCACCAAAGCAAGAGGGTTTTTCCACTCCTTGGACAGTAATAGTGCACTTGCATTCTATCTAGATCGCACTACACTCCATAGGAATTCCACCTAACTCTTTCCTTCTGTGGCAAGAGTCAAGCTGCGAGTTCCAGTGGGCAAAAAGACTATTTCCTCCTAATTGACGGTCCGTATCTCTTTTCCTACCAACAAGCAGGCATTTCACTATAACATTGTGTATAACCACACTCTATTGCATCCCAGCCTCAATAGCTTCCCTTCGGCAGGTGCTGCTTGTACATATTTATCAGGCTGCAACCTGGAGCTCTCTCCATACCTTCGCAGCCCATTATTGCTTTGATACGACTAGCCGGCATGCTCCATGTTTGGCCAGTCTGCCTACTCCTATTCTTTTCAGTTTAACCACCCAACATCCTTCCACCAACCCGTTAAGGGTTTCAGGATGCCCTCCGTTCCAAATTCCACCCCCGTCATTGCATCTTTTTTTTTTTTTTAATTATTTCTTTATTCAAATTTTTGTTCAAAAACTCTTTAAACAAACTTATATAAATAATGATGACACGAAATATACAGTAACATAATATCAAACTTTGCATATAATAATTTCCTGTGTCTCATTAACTGTCTAATAAAATGGGGGGCCCCGTCATTGCATCTTTTGTGAGTCTTGGGTGAATTTGGTGCACCCATATGTGAGGACTACCGTCCTGTGAGAAAGCAAATGTTGCTTACCTGTAACTGCTGTTCTCACAGGACAGCAGGATGTTACTCCTCACGAAATCCACCCGCCACCCTGCGGAGTTGGGTCTGTATACGTTTTCACTTTTATTTTAGTTTCGCTTGCGCTTTTAGCTATAAGACGAGACTGAGGGAGACACCTGTGGTTCACGGGGATAATTGCAGGCTGAGCATGCTCAGCGCACTCAGTGTGCCAGTGTCGGTCAAAGCTTTATAGAAACTTTGACAGAAACGTTTTCCATACAGGGCTCCATCCTGTGATGTCACCCATATGTTAGGACTAACATCCTGCTGTCCTGTGAGAACACCTGTTACAGGTAAGCAACATCTGCTAAACAGAGAGTAGGATTAAATGATCAATTTTCTCAGTGGAAAAGGGTAAACAGTGGAGGACCGGTGCTTTTCAATATATATATATATATATATATATATATATATATATATATGATCTGGAAAGGAATACGACGAGTGAGGTTATCAAATTTGCGGATAATACAAAATTATTCAGAGTAGTTACATCACAAGCGGATTGTGATACATTACAGGAGGACCTTGCAAGACTGGAAGATTGGGCATCCAAATGGCAGATGAAATTTAATGTGGACAAGTGCAAGGTGTTGCATATAGGGAAAAATAACCCTTGCTGTAGTTACACTTATTGTTTGTAAGGTTTTGGGTGGACCCTTGGACACTGTGACAGATGACTATACCCATTGGGGGAAGTCCCGTGAGGGGCCACAGGTCAGGCTCAGCTTTAGGACACACAACACAGAATTATATTTTATTAAACAGAGTTGAGAAGCCACCAGAGGTGGCAGTAATGAGTAGAGATGAAGCCCGGCAGGGCTTGTAGTCCCTCAGGACACTGGAACAGCAATCCCTCAATAGCTGTGCTGTAGTGGAGAGAAACTGAGATAGTGAGTACAGTGGAGCATACATAGGGTTCTGGTATAGAGCCTCGTAGGTTGATTACTCACATAGCAATTTCTCCTGGAAGGTAACACAGAAGCTGGAATAGAGGTAGGCCCTCGAGGAGCGAGTACCTAATTCCAGGGAATAGCTCTGAGGAATAGCTGGTAACTCACTGGTGTAGGCAGCGGTTTCTTCCAAGCAGAAGTGAGGAGCTCAGGCAGTGAGTCAGGGAACATGGGCCCTTGAGGAGCGAGTACCAGTTCCAGACAGTGACCTGAAAGAAAAGAGAGAGGCCCCCGAGGAGCGGGTACCCCGATAGAGTAAGTCCAATTAAGGAGAGGCAGAGTAGCTAGGTACGGAGAGCAAATCCCATCCGTAAGGAATCCCTTGCTATCTCAATTAGCTAGCAAACAGAGTAGGCTTTTGTATCCGGGATGTGTGACATCATCACAGGGGGACGCCCCTGAGGTTCACGCCAAAGAAAGCATAAGAAGCAGGGCCACGTGGCGCGTGCACCCAATGATAGCTAAACAACATGGCGGGATGCAGCGCCCACGCCGGACCAAGGATGCCAGAGAGGACGGCAGGCAGACGCCGCGGCAGCCCGACGTCCATCAACCGCGGGAGAAGTCGCAAAAGAGGTAAGGAGGGCAGAGTGGAGATGTCTGGCAGCGACAGTCGTAATAGTACACCCCTTCAAAGGGCGGTCTCCTCTGCGGGTACTAGGTTTAGGCTTCAAATGATGCGTGAGATCAAATTGACGGAGCATCTCTTTATCAAGGATGTTAGCCTGAGGCTCCCAAGAGTTTTCTTTGGGGCCGAAACCTTCCCAAGAAAAAAGGTATTTGTGTTTTGCCTCATCTTCGGACATCAAGAATCTCTTCGACCTTAAATTCTAGGTCATCTTCTGCTTTGATGGCAGGTGGTTCCTGCATCTTGGAAGAGAATTCACGGAGTATGAGAGGTTTCAAGAGTGAAACATGAAAAGCGTTGTGATGTTTAGTCTGGGTGGTAGCTTCAGACTGTAAGTGATGTTGCCAAGATGTCGGAGGATTGGAAATGGTCCAATGTAGCGAGGAGCAAAACGAGTGGAAGGTAACTTCAGTCTGAGATGTTTGATAGATAACCAGACTTTGCCACCAGGTTTGAAGACAGGCGTTTGAGAATGGTGAGCATCATAAAACTTCTTAGCATGGTCACTCGCTTTAACTAGCATGTCTTTCGTCTGAGTCCACAGGTTATGGATTTCATCAGCAGTAGATTGAGCTGCTAGGGACGTCACTGAGAGCTTCAGTGGAAGTGGTGGTGTTGGAGAGCATCCATATACCACTTCAAAAGGTGCTGATCCAGTTGATGTTGCTGAAAGAGAATTGATGGTGAATTCAGCCCAAGGCAACAGTTCAGCCCAGTTATTCTGACTGCAACTCACAGAGGCTCAAATGAACTGTTTTAAGGTTCTATTCATCCGTTCTGTTTGGCCATTTGATTGAAGATGATAGGCTGAAGTGAAGTCTAGAGAGATGTTGAATAACTTGCACAAGGCCCTCCAGAATCTTGCCGTGAATTGAGATCCTCGGTCTGAAACAATGTGTCTTGGTAGGCCGTGAAGGCGAAAAAATGTGCAATATGAAGAGCTTCGCAAGCTCCAAGGCTGAAGGTAAGCCAGGCAGTGCCATGAAATGGGCCATCTTGCTGAAGTGATTGACTGTTACTCAGATGGTATTCATCCCTCCAGAAAGGGGTAAATTGACTGCAAAGTCAGTAGCGATATGTGACCAGGGCTGTTCCGGAACTGGCAGTGGTTGCAGCAATCCCCATGGTCAGCCAGAAGCAGGTTTGTATTTGGCACAGTTGGTACAAGATGCCACGTAGGATAGGGTATCTTTCTTGATAGTAGGCCACCAATAGAACTTCTGGATCTTGAGCAGGGTATGGCATTGACCAGGATGGCCAGCCAGCTTGGAATCGTGCGCCCAAAAGAGCCCTTTCTTCCTGAGGTGTTTAGGCACGATGGTCTTACCAGCGGGCACAGAACGTGTAGTCGCCAAGATGACTTTCTTCGGGTAGTGAGTACAGTGGAGCATACACAGGGTTCTGGTATAGAGCCTCGTAGGTTGATTACTCACATAGCAATTTCTCCTGGAAGGTAACACAGAAGCTGGAATAGAGGTAGGCCTTCAAGGAGCGAGTACCTAGTTCCAGGGAATAGCTCTGAGGAATAGCCTGTAACTCACTGATGATGTAGGCAGTGGTTTCTTCCAAGCAGAAGTGAGGAGCTCAGGCAGCGAGTTAGGGAACATGGGCCCTCGAGGAGCGAGTACCGGTTCCAGACAGTGACCTGAAAGAAAAGAGAGAGGCCCCTAAGGAGCGGGTACTCCGATAGAGTAAGTCCAATTAAGGAGAGGCAGAGTAGCTAGGTATGGAGAGCGAATCCCATCCGTAAGGAATCCCTTGCCATCTCAATTAGCTAGCAAACAGAGTAGGCTTTTGTATCCGGGATGCATGATGTAATCAAAGGGGGACGCCCCTGAGGTTACGCAAAGAAAGCATAAGAAGCAGGGCTGCGCGGCGCGTGCATCCTATGGTAGCTGAATAACATGGCGGGATGCAGCACCCAAGTCGGTCTGGGGATGCCGGAGAGGAAGGCTGGCAGATGTCGCAGCAGCCAGACATCCATCAACCGCGGGAGGAGTCGCAAAAGAGGTAAGAAGGGCGGAGTGGAGACATCGGGCAGCGACAGTCGTAACATACACGATGTTAGGTTCCATATTAAGAGCTACCACCCAGGAAAAAGATCTAGGCATCATAGTGGATAATACTTTAAAATCGTCTGTTCAGTGTGCTGCAGCAGTCGAAAAAGCAAACAGAATGTTAGGAATTATTAGGAAAGGAATGGTTAAAAAAAACAGAAAATGTCATAATGCCTCTATATCACTCCATGGTGAGACTGCACCTTAAATACTGTGTACAATTCTGGTCGCCGCATCTCAAAAAAGATATAGTTGCGATGGAGAAGGTACAGAAAAGGGCAACCAAAATGATAAAGGGGATGGAACAGCTCACCTATGAGGAAAGGCTGAAGATGTTAGGGCTGTTCAGCTTGGAGAAGAGATGGCTGAGGGGGGATATGATAGAGGTCTTTAAGATCATGAGAGGTCTTGAATGAGTAGATGTGAATTGGTTATTTATTCTTTCTAATATAGAAGGACTAGGGGGCATTCCATGAAGTTAGCAAGTAGCACATTTAAGACTAATTGGAGAAAATGCTTTTTCACTCAATACACAATAAAGCTCTGGAATTTGTTGCCAGAGGATGTGATTAGTGCAGTTAGTGTAGCTGGGTTCAAAAAAGTTTTGGATATGTTCTTGGAGGAGAAGTCCATTAACGGCTATTAATCAAGTTTACTTAGGGAATAGCCACTGCTATTAATTGCATCAGTAGCATGGGATCTTCTTGGTGTTTGGGTAATTGCCAGGTTCTTGTGGCCTGGTTTAGCCTCTGTTGGAAACAGGATGCTGGGCTTGATGGACCCTTGGTCTTACCCAGCATGGCAATTTCTTATGTTCTTAGATTTCCTACCAGGGGATCGTCTCACTCCCATAATGGTGATTCCCAAGCTAATGCATGACTGCCCAGTAAAGACAGCATGAAAGTCACTTTACTATGATCCAAAGGAAACTGGTGGCCTGCAGTTTAAAATGTATTCTACACCAGTTGATGAAACCTTAGCAACCCTTAGAGTCGCCCTCCTACTTGGGCTGTGGCAGGAGATGCAGCATGAGGCAGCTGGAGTAGGCACCAGTGCAAGTGTAGGGGCACAAACCAACATGGACTCCATTTGCGCCACAAAGCCTTGAAGGATGCTGGTCATGTTATCGAGCTTGACTTGCAGTTGCTGGACCTGGAGGGCTAACCCTGAGATAGCCTGAGCCAGGGATGAGTCCACCGAGCTTATGGCCTCAGCAGACTTCATGGATGTGAGCCCTGGGGCTGTGCCATGGTTGTTGCAGCCTAGCAGATGAACCCGCTAGGCCCATACTGACAGATGGTGGACTTGTTCAACTGGGACTGGAGCTGGAACTTTACCTATATCAACCCCATTCCCCGCAGGTTGAGCCTTTGGGTTCCATGAGCCAGAATGGCTTAGGTGAAAGTCTCATAAGGTGCAGTCAGATGAAATCAAGATGTGGGCAGTGTTCAGGACTGGCAGCTAGTAGACAGTATGTGGGTCCAGGCCAAGGTCGGGACAGGCTGCGAACAATCAGCATTCAAGTCCATGCTAGAGGTCAGGGCAGGCAGCAATTCAGAAGCAAAGTCAGTATCTGTAGAATACAGACCAGGAATCAGGCCAAGACAGACAAGACAGGGCGAGGCAAGACAATGGAGACCAGGACAAAGCAGGCTGGGTAGGCTAAGGAAAGGGAGGAGAGGGGTGGGGCAAGGCAGGAAAAAGGAAAGGCAAGACAGCAGGACAGTGAGACTAGACAAGACAGTGAGGCAAAAAAGGTAGCAACACACACTGCAAGGCAGGAGGATCTGTTGCTGAGGTGGCGTTATAGTGCATCGCTGAGGTTTAAGTAACCGTGACATCATCCATGTGCGCTGTGTCCTGATTTCATGATGCAGTGCTTATTAAGGAGTACTCAGAGTGCACGTGTGCGCATGCTTAGGAACCTTTGAGGAGGAAGGCAGCATGGTGTCAGCAGAGCACCCCGGGTTGGGTGAGAGTCAGCCATGGTACAGTTGCTGCGGTTAACTGTGCATGACACAGAAAGTTTAGCAAAAGGGATGAACATTTTGTTGTAAATTGTTGTAGGTATCATTCATCAAATAGTCAATAATGCAGCAATTTCACATTCGACTTTCTACCAATGACCCTGCAAAATACATTTTGAAAATCCAGCTAGTGGGGGGACAATGGGTCCAATGTACCCATGTACATTTGCACCTGCTTTGCAATTGGTACAAATGAACCATCTTTCCACCCAAGTGCTCCTTGTACTCACAGACAAGGGTTTACAGTGGGGCTTTTCCCTCAGGTAAACTAAAGAGATGTGCTTCATTTTTTTATCCCGGGTCAGCCAACCCGTGGAAAACATCGTTTTCCATTGGGTTTTTTTTTTTTCTCAGCAATTTTCACCGAACCCCCCCCCCCCCAAAACCACCCAACCCTTAAAATTTAGTTATTTATAACTTCCCCCCACCCTCCGGACCCCCCCCCCAAAACTTGCCTAAAATCCGTGGTGGTCCAGCGGGGGTCCCGGGAGCAATCTGCTCTCGGGCCGTCGGCAGCCAGTAAACAAAATGGTGCTGGTGGCCCTTTGCCCTTACCATGTGACAGGGGCTACCGTGCCATTGGTCAGCCCCTGTCACATGGTAGGAGCAATGGACGACCGGTGCCATTTTGGAAAATGGCACGGGCCATCCATTGCTCCTTCCATTTTCTAACTAAATTTTAAGGGTTGGGTGGGGTTCGTTTTTGTTTTTTTTAAATAAAGGTGTCCTGTCCGTCCGCCCCCCACGCTAACCCAAACAACGAATTTTCCCGAAGTTCGGGGAAAATCCGTCTTGGTATTCGGGTCCTCTGACCCATGCTGAATTGGACTATTTCTTTGAAATAGTCCAATTCGGCAAAAATGATTGCACATCACTAGTAAACTAGCTGTTTGCCTGCAGGAAAATAAAATAGTGAGTGGTATGGGATGAGTAAAGGTTAATCAGTTGTTTACTCTTTCAAAAAGTGCAAAGACTAGGGAACACACAATGAAGTTACTGGGTAATACATTTAAAACTAATAAGAGAAAATATGTTTTTTCTCAATGCATAATTAAGCCCTGGAATTAATTGCCAGAGAATGTGGTCAAAGCTCATAGTGTAGTTTTATTTAAAAATGGTTTGGACAAATTCCTGGAGGAAAAGTCCATAAACCATTATTAAGGTGGAGTTGCAGATGTCTACTGCTTATAATTGGGATAAGCAGCTTGGAATCTATCTACACTTTGGGATCCTGCCAGGTACTTGTGACTTAGATTGGCCACTATTGAAAACAAGATACTTGATCTGATCCAGTATGGCAAGTCTTATTTTCTTATGACTCCTGTTCCCATGTTTGTTGTACTTAGTAGAATAATTTACTGTTTGTATTTTCTGTTATATCATGTTTTGTTGTAGTCCACTTTACTGTATGTTTGAATATTGTGCTCATTTTAAAATGTTTTTTTTTTTTGGCATTCTTTAAGGTGATACCAACATAATTTCTTGTAATAGATAACCATTGATTGATTTGGCAAAGTGTCCCCAAAAATTAAGAGGCAAATAATTCACTGGTGAATTCTGAACACAAAATTACGACTACTAAATTAGTTCTAGAAAGATCTTTATATAATGTCACAACTCAGATGGTGCAATTTGCTGCTCACTCCACAGAGGAGCAATAGCTTGGCATCAGAGTAACTTTAAATCTGTTCCTCGTTTAGAGTCTGATCTACTAATCTGCAAAATATTTTCATGAAAATGTTTTTCACATGAAAAATATCATGTGAAAACCCCACAAATACACAAAAATGTGGGTGTTTTACATGAATTTTGTCTCAAAAACACCTTTTGCAAGTGTCAGAGGAGTTTCTTTGGTCAGCCATTATTGTTCTGGAAGCATGCCCAGATGAGTAAGGAGCAAGTGGAGAATCACTCCTTCCTTATGAAGATCCCAAAAGCTATTGGCTAGGATTTGGGGGTTCAATGGGTTGGGAGAGCAACCCCTAATTGAATTTTTCAATGATTTTGTGGAGCAAGGGGTTGGGACTTAGCATGGGGCTTTAAGTTTGACATTTCTGCCTGCAAGGGGCACAGTGATGCAGGTGGGAAGCAGGGAAAGGCATACTTGGTGGTGGGGGGGAACTTTGCACAAGTCATGAGGCCTCTTTAAATCCCCATAGTAGTTCATGTGAGCTGACATTTTTCTTTCCAAGTTTATGAAGCTCCTGGCCATGTCAATGTGCGAAAAGAAGTGGTTTCCCACAATTTTGCTACAAATGCTAAAGTGCTCAGAGCTTTTTAACATCTGTAGCAAAATTCTGTACAAAACAGCCGCTGTCATAGTAAATGCTATGGGTTAATACATTAGCCTTTTTGGCAGGAATGTTGCAATTCAAATTAGATCGAAACTATATAAAAATGAATTCAACATCAAAGGTTCATAGAAATAATTTCACCTGAAAGTTTTTATCCCAGTATTTATTCCATCTGTCTGGGCAAAAGTCTTAGCAATATTGTACAATAAAAGAGTAATAGATAAAACCTCATACATGTTGGCAGAATAATCCAGGCTAATATTCACTCAAAACTATTTGTTTAATTAGCAGTATTTATTTGTGGAAAATAATTATAGCAATAACAAGTCTTAAGCATAGAAATCTTTACCTGTAATTATGATATGCAATATAATTACTGTTTTTTTCCCACATTTTAAAGGACTCATGCCTGCTGCATACCAGCCTTCATATACTGCTTCAAAGTATGGCATTGTTGGGTTTACACGCGCTATAGCTGTGAGTACATCTACAAATTCGTCTCATTCTTTAATATTCTACTAATCTGGTCATTATTTTTATGTCTATGTGGAACATTGAAACACATTGAAATTCACCAGAGGCCTCTGTTCACTGTCCTGCTTACTGGATGGTCGGTGCCATCTTTAAAAATGGCGCAGGCCATCCAGTGCTCCTACCATGTGACAGGGGCCGGCCAATGGCACTGATACCCTGTCAAATGGTAAGGGCAAAGGGCCATCGGCACCATTTTGATTAGTGGCAGCCGACAGCTCAGGAGCAGGAGATCACTCCCGGGACCCCCACTGGACCACCAGGTACCTGTAAAATGTTTTTGGGGGGTCGGGAGGGAGGGGGAAGCAAAGGGATTAGTTTTAAAGGGTTGGGGTGGGTTTAGGGGTTATTTCCATGTGCCGTTTTTCCCGCCCTCCCCCAAAACGATAAGAGAACCCCCCACGATCAATATCATGGGGTTTTATTATCGTTTCGGGGGTGCCCCCGATTTCTGACGATTTTGAAAATATCGACGATATTTTCAATCGTCCGAAGCCCGATTCACATCTCTACTTCTTTCCTCTCTCTTCAGCTCATCATCAGTAAACTCTGACCCGCATCCACAGCTTGACCCCAGCACATTCTGACCATCCTCACCATCCTGACTCTCAAAACTCCCTTCTCCCTTGCTCTACTTGGTCCCAGCATACTCCTGAACCCTTTTTCTAATCCAACCCAACACACTCTGATCTTTTTCCCCCAAATTCGACCCAGCACACTCTGACCCTTCACTCTCAGGGCTGCCAAACAGTTTTTATGAGATATAGCATCTTATTCAATAAACATTGTTTTCCATTGACAAAGGATTGAGAAAAGAATAAGGCTGATAGTTGGATTCATTTGGTTTAAGAAAAGGTTAATTTGCATATAAATACCATTTAAAGGTAAAATTTACCTTACTCACAGCTTGATGCTTTTTATATATAATATTGTGAAGGAGTGTGTTAGACCTTCCTTAAAAGCTCGGAACTAGGCATTTAGTCTGGTCCACCTTAAGCCACAGACAGGAAAGAAGTTCCTCTCTGAGGGTATTCTCCTTAGAAGGATATAATAAGCTAGGCTCAGGGAGGACATGGAAATCACATGGAAGAAAAGGAAGCCTAGGGAAAGCTAATACTATTGAACTTTGAGTTATATTGCTGTCTTTATTTGGTGAACTGCAAAGGTAGGCCGCAAAACTACTTTTGTTTTGTTTTCTTGTCTTTAATATTGAAATTTATGAGAGAACAGCCAGAGTCCTGTTATGAAACGGAGAGTGGACCTTTGTTCTGAGGTAGAGTTTGCGCTACCGAGAAGGAAGTAAACCCTCGTCTGTCTCTACCGTCAGATGGCGAGGCCTGTTGAAGATGTTGAGAGGACGACTTCACCCTGGAAGCTCGTGATCTCCCCCCCAGGAGGAGGCCGTAGGGACACGGCCACTGGGACTTAGGCGACTCCCTGAAGAATGAAGATGGTCTGGATGCAGACGCCTCCTGCAGGTCGAGGGTTCCAGATGGCTGGCTCCTCCAGCAGGTTGTGAGAAGTCCAGGAGTATAGTAGAAGAATAGTCCAAGTCCAGCCCAAGGGTCGAAGTCCAGAGGAGGGTCGAAAGCCGGTCCAGGAGCAGACGGGAGAATGGTCCGAAGCCGATCCAGGAGCAGAGAAGGAGAAGGATCCAGAGCCAGTCCAAGTCGATACCAGAATACACCACCATCTGTCCGAGGGTCAGGAGCCAGAGAATCAATCCAACAAGGAGAAGAGCAGGAATGGAGCAAGGAGAGGATCCGGAACACTAAAACAGGAATCAAGCACAGAGCCTCAATACCAAGGCAAGGTCTGGGTGTCAGACCTTGCCTTAAATACAGGATCCAGGAGGAGGAGTTCCAGGGGGAAGCCATGACCATATCCGGTCATGGCTCCTTTAAATATCGACAGCAGTCGTGCGCGCGGATCCTGTGAGGCTGAGGGGGAGGAGCCAGACCGCCGAGACCATGCGGCTGAGAGAGGCAGCAGCAGCGGCCGCGAAGACGCCGGAACAGGGGATTCCTTGTACCGCTGGAGCCTCCAAAGCTCAGGGTGAGCTAATCACATCGTGGCCGTCGACCTGACCCTGGTTGCGGCCCGCCGCAGCCAGCGGCCATGACACCCGGCCGTGGGGCACCGCGACCAGCGCTCATAACAAGTCCAGCTTGAGTCAGTTCTCTGGCTAGACCAAGACCACTTACAGTGTCACATATAGTGTCAGTTTGGGGATTTCTGCGCTAAACCTTGCACATGCAGAGAAATATTCCTAAAAAGAAGAGCCTTGATGCAACTGTGGCCAGAGAATATTTTACAGCATGCTATGCAGGGTAGCTTTGCTTGGAGAGAAGGACTTGTATGTTGAGTCAGAGCCAAAAGGCAGGGGCTTTTTGTGTTTTGGTTCCTCCTTGAGGGAAAGTTTTGTTGTGTATGCATTTCTGAACAGGGAAGAGCCCTGCAATAAAGTGTTTGTGCAACTGTAGCCAGTTAACTAACATGGAATGATTACTACAGCCCCACATGGAAGGGCAGTAGCAGCTCCAGAGATAGGATAAAATCTTCATGAACAATATGGCCAGCAGCTGAGAGTGTTGAATTAGCAGCAGAGGATGCTGACGCAGATGGCCCAGGCAATACATGCTACCACAACACGGATAACCTCAGTGTCTCCAAGGTTGTTTAAAATGAAGTCACGGAAAGTCCTGGAATGTTTTCATAAATAAATTTGAAAGAACTACCCATATGACTGGTTGATTAGAAGCTACTTGGTCCACCTACCTGGAAAATCTACTTACTAGCAGCAGCCAAGCTGCCAATCCAGATGGGAGAGCCAGCTACTCCAATGTCAAAACTGATATCCTGGAAAGGGAAGGGTACATGATGGAAACATACAGGAAACAATTCTGAAGAAGCTCTCTATAGCTTAGGTCAGTTCCACGAAGCCTATTTCGTCGGTTAAAAAATGCCGGATGGAAGTGGCTACAACAAGAGGTAAAGAAAGGCCTTGAGGTAGCCAATTTTGTCTTCCTGTTGTTGGTCCTGGATTGGCATTAGAAATGGCAGATGCCTTCCACCAGGCCCAATTGATGTTGGAATTAGTGCAGGTTCCCTGTTGTGACAGTAAGAATGCAGAATACTAGCAATGCATCTCAGAGCAGAACAGCTCTGGTTTTGCACTCAGGTCACAGATTGCAGCCTCCTCAACTTGTTTCAACTATGGAAAGATAGACCATTTAACCAAAGACTGTCACCATGAAAGGAGCGATTCTATGGACATCAGGTTGGTGACACAGTCCCACTGTAGGTTAAAGTACCCACTAGCAAAGGAAAACCTCTAAAAGTGGGACAACAACCAGATCGGAAGGGATAAAAATGATCTGAGGTACCTGCATCAACAAGTATCAAGATTATTGATGTTTTCCCCTCAGAAATCTCAACAAATTTCTAAAGAAAGAAAAGTTCAGGATGGTTTCTCTAGGCACCATGCTTCCACTTCTTCAAACAGGAGATTGGCTTTGTTCTCTGGATCTTCAAGACGCTTATGCTCACATTCCAATATTCCCTCCTCATCACAAATATCTGCGCTTCATGGTGGGTCATCAACATTTCCAATACAGAGTACTGCCATTCAGACTTGCCTCTGCTCCCAGAGCATTTACCAAATGTCCAGCAGTAATAGCAGCACACTTGCACAAGGAAAGTGTCCATGTTTTTCCCTACTTAGACGACTGGCTCATCAGAAGTCAATCTCAACAAGGAGCTCTAACTTCTCTCAGTCGAACAATTACTGTACTTCACTCCATGGGCTTTCTCATCAATTATCAAAAGTCCAATCTTACTCCATCTCACCTGCTTCAATTCATAGGAGCAGAATTGAACACCATCCTTTCAAAGGCCTTTCTACCCGAGGATCAAGCAGAAACACTGTCCCTGTTGGCAAACTCGATTCACTCAAAGAAACAAGCAACAACTCATCAGTTTCTAACCTTACTAGGCTACATGGCCTCTACAGTTCATGTCACTCCTATGGCAAGGCTAGCCATGAGGGTAACTCAATGGACTTTAAGATCACAGTGGATCCAAGCCATTCAACCACTGCATTCTCCAATTCAAGTAACCCACCAGCTACGCTCCTCTCTACTTTGGTGGGTGAACAAGGACAATCTGCGCAAGGGCCTACCATTCCAACAACCAGTCCCACAGATAACTTTAACTATAGATACATCCACCTTGGGTTGGGGAGCTCACATAGACACTCTCCAAACCCAAGGTACTTGGACAAAGCTTGAAGCAATGTTTCAAATCAATTTCCTGGAGCTTCAAGCTTTACGTTATGCACTGCATGCATTCAAGGACTGCCTTTCACATAAGACTGTTCTCATCCAAATGGACAACACAGTAGCCATGTGGTACATCAACATACAGGGAGGTATGGACTCGTATCTCCTTTGTCAGGAAGCTGCACAGATTTGGGGCTGGGCCCTGAACCACTCAATGTTTCTCCGGGCCACTTATCTGGCAGGCATTCACATCTTAGTGGCAGATCGACTCAGTCGTCAGTTCCAACCACACGAATGGTCCCTGGATCCCTCATTAGCGACCAGGATATTTCAACGTTGGGGACAACCAACAATAGACCTCTTTGCGTCAAATCTGAATCACAAAGTGGACAAATTCTGTTCCCTACACAAACAGAAAAACCAGCCAGCCAAGGACGCCTTTGCTCGCCCTTGGAACTCAGGTCTTCTATACGCGTATCCTCCGATATCGCTCATAACCAAAACTCTTGTGAAACTACAACAGGACAAGGGGTCCATGATACTCATAGCCCCATATTGGCCTCGACAAGTATGGTTTCCCACACTTCTAGACCTCTCAGTCAGGGATCCAATTCGCCTGGGAGTAGTTCCCACTCTCATAACTAAGGATCAGGGTCGGTTGCACCATCCCAACCTTCAATCCTTATCCCTGACAGCATGGATGTTGAAAGCTTAATCTTACAATCACTCAATCTTTCCACCAATTTATCTCAAGTGCTTATAGCTTCACGTAAACCTTCCACACGAAAGAACTATTCTTCCAAATGGAAAAGATTTACTTTGTGGTGCAGGCAAAAGAATATTGATCCTTTCACCTGCCCTGCTACTTCTCTACTAGACTACTTATACCATCTTTCAGAATCTGGTCTCCAGACTTTATCTGTAAGAGTACACTTAAGTGCAATCTCAGCTTACCATAACAAGATAGGAGATGCTCCAATATCCATACAACCTCTTGTCAGTAGGTTTATGAGAGGTTTAACTCAACTTAAACCACCAATTCGGGCCCCAGTCACAGAATGGGACCTGAATCTGGTCTTAACAAGACTCATGCGTTCTCCTTTCAAACCCATGAATTCCTGTGATGTTACATTTCTCACATGGAAGACTATCTTCCTCATAGCCATTACATCAGCAAGAAGGGTTAGTGAGTTACAAGCACTTGTCACGTTCTCACCCTACACGAAATTCCTACATGACAGAGTGGTTCTCCGTACACATCCAAAATTCCTTCCCAAAGTAGTTTCGGGGCCGCTGTATGTGCACACATCAAGCTTGTAACTACAAAAGAGACCCACTGGGGATTTGGCTTCAGAGAGCACTGTTGTCCCAATATACGTGAGTCTGAAAAAGTGATCCCAGGCCCACGAGGCTGTGCCTGGATGTATACTAAAACTGGGACCGCTGTATTGTGCACACACCAAGCTAGTAACTACAAAAGAGGCCCACTGGGGATTTGGCTTCAGAGAGCACCGCTGTCCCAATATACCCAAGTCTGCAAAAGTACCCCCAGGCCCACGAGGCTGTTCCTGGATGTACACTAAAACTGGGACTGCTGTATGTCCATTCACCAAGGGGCGGATTTTAAATGCCCTGTGCGCGTAAATCCATGTGGATTTACGCACGCAGGGCCCTTGCGCGCCGGCGCACCTATTTTGCATAGGCCGCCGGCGCACGCAGAGCCCCGGGACGTGTGTCGGGGGCGTGGCCGCGCAGAGCCCTGGGACGTGTGCGCGCAGAGCCCCGGGACGTGTCGGGGGCGTGGCCGAATGACGCGGCGTTTTGGGGGTGGCGACGCAGGGCGTGGTTTCGGCCCGGGGGCGAGGCCGCGGCCTCCGGACCAGCCCCCGGGACCGGAACACGGAGCGGGGCAGACGGCCGACACGCGCAGATTTACGTCTGCTTTTCGCAGGTGTAAATCATGGAATAAAGGTAAGGGGGGGTTTAGATAGGGCCGGGGGGGGGGGGGGGGTGGGCGAAGGAAAGTTCCCTCTGAGGCCGCTCCGAAATTGGAGCGGCCTCGGAGGGAACAGGCAGCACGCGCTGGGCTTGGCGCGTGCAGGTTGCACAAATGTGCACCCCCTTGCGCGCCGACCCCGGATTTTATAAGATACGCGCGGCTGCCTGGTGCGCAAACAAAAGTACGCGATCGCACAATTTTTTAAAATCTACCCTCAAGCTTGTAACTACAAAAGAGGCCCACTGGGGATTTGGCTTCAGAGAGCACCACTGTCCCAATATATGTGAGTCTGCAAAAGTGCTCACTGGCCCACGAGGCTATGCCTGGATGTACACTAAAACTGGGACCGCTGTATTGTGCACACACCAAGCTTGTAACTACAAAAGAGGCCCACTGTGGATTTGGCTTCAGAGAGCACTGCTGTCCCAATAATATATATGTGAGTCTGCAAAACTTTCTAGTGCCCACTGATGCCCAGTGAGTGCACTGTCTTCCTGGCTTAAAAGAGCACAAAAAGACAGCCTGAGTTAAATAAAAAAAAAACAAACTGCAGTTAAACAAAATGGATGGCTTGCTTGGCGCAGCAGCAAAACGAAGAAATATCTTTTTCAATGGAAAATTCTATCAAAGTAGCTAGCAACTGAATATATCTCTCACCCACAAAACCCAAATCCTGCTTGCAACCTACCCCAAGATGTAAAATAAGTAAAAAAAAAAAAAAAAAATGCCACTGCTAGCAGCTTCTCTCAGTGGCACAGACAGAGAGACCGTCTCAGATCAATAAAAAAAATGCGGTCAAATAAAACATGTCTAGGCTAGCTGCAGCAAAATCAAAGAAATAAATATCTTTTTCAATGGAAAATTCTATCAAAGTAGCTGGCAATTGAATACAGATTTAAGACACTAGTTCTGAGTGCAGCCACCTCCCTGGACCACGTCTTCAGACCATCCCCACCAAGAAAGTGTGTGGCATGCTGCGTGCTTAAGGTATAAATAGTTGCTGTATCATCAGGAATAGCGTCACTGAGCACTGAGTGAGAGCAGCGATTGGCTGTATTAGAAAAATGCTTAGCTCTGATAGGTTGCATTCTGGTCTCCTTGCCAACCTCTCTGATCCACTCTATGACAGGGCTGTGAGGTCACTTATGACACACAGGAAAGGGCTGGTTTTTGCTATGGATATTCCCACATGGCCTTCAAAAGGCCGCTAAGAAATCACTGCGAGCCAAAAGAATGAAACTAATGATATGTTTGCATTCGTGGGGGATTGTGATGCGTGTCGTGAACCCACGAATACAACGAATAGGGACTTATGCGTTGCGGATTGCCAATGCATTGAAAACGAATGCACATCCCTACCTGCTGACAAGATCATGTTGCTGTCTCCTTATAAGCTAAAATAGGCAGCTAGAAACGGGCCTTAAAAAAAAAATTCCTGACACTTTTTTGCCTATCATTCCAATGAAACTGAATAGAATAAAAGAAAACAGTTTGGCATATGAGATAATAGGACACATTCAGGCAAATTGGAGACCAGAATGATTTACTATTGCTCTGAAATGGATTAAAGATATTTGGGGTACATGTCTCTAGGTGGCTAATAAAACTCACATATCTAGGTGAGTGAATTGTTAATTTTATTTGGATGAGGAGGCAGAGAAAAATCTGATATTAGAAGGTATAGAAGGGCTCTATCTCCTGCTTGATGCAAATATCTCTAGCATCTTGAAAATATATTTTGAACAGTTTAAAAGCAACCCAAAGAGCAATCTAATATCACCTTTTATGACTGTAAATATTTATCAAAAACTATGGTTTGGCTGCTGTTCCCCTTCTGGAGGCTAAAACTTTCATGGGGTGAATCAACATTTACGTTTGCTCAAAAGAAGTAGTAGAAATGTCATACAAACTTTATGGGCGAAAGTACACAAAAGGGGCGGAGTAAGCATTACACAGTAAGCAGCCGATAAACTCGGCAGCCGTTTTCATTACTGGCACAGGCAAGTTATGAAAACAGAGGCCAAGTTTACCGGCATCGGTCTTCAAACCGGCAGCCGCGACCCCCTAATTTCCATATTGATTGGCGCCCCCCTTGTGAGCACCATGTGTGTGTTAAAAAAGTGGGTGCTGAAAAGTCAGCGCTCATAATTGCATCGGCCCTTTTGTATTTAAATATCAGCAACATTTAATTGCAGCCCTAATGCAAAACACGGCCATGTCAGGGTCCTTGTATTCATGCTACAAACTAGGATACCTTTGATCACTGTACACCACTGATGTGCCTGTATCTACAATAAAAGTTTTCCTACTAAGATGTATTGACCAGTAATTGATGTCTGCCATGCATTAGTTACGTCACATAGAAACTTTATGGCCATGATTAATTGGTGGAGATATTTATTTATTTATTTATTTTATTTATTTAAGTTTTTATATACCGCACAGTGGGGTAGAAGTCTATTCGTCTAGGTGGTTTACAAGATAAAACATACACAATATTGTAACTTACATCAATTAAAATACAACACATTTACATTACAGTTCTGAGTTGTGCTAGCAGATTTAGCGTTCAGAGTACATAGTTCGTTATTATAAATTATATGCACATGTAAAGAGGTGAGTTTTTAGCAATTTCTTGAATTCTCTATGATTTGCTGTTAGTCGAATATGATCTGGGAGAGAGTTCCATAACGTCGGACCGGCTACTGATAAGGCTCGTTTTTGGGTTAGTGCCAAGCTGACAGAATTTATTGAAGGAATCTCCAAGGTACATTTGTCTAGAGAACGGAGCTGTCTGGTGGGCCTGTATATTCTCAGTAATGAACATAACCAGATGGAGTTGGAGTTATATAGTAAATTATGAATCATGGACAAGATTTTATATGTCGTACGATACGATATCGGAAGCCAATGTAAATATTGTAATGTAGGTGTGATAAGGTCTCTACCTGATACATACATAACATTCGAACTGTCGCGTTTTGCACAAGTTGTAGTGGTTGTATTGTCGATTGGGGTAAACCAAGATATAAAGAGTTACATAATCTAAGGTGGAGAGAATCAAAGCTTGAGTAACTAGATGGAAATCGTTTGGTAATAGTAGCGGCTTGAGTTTTTTCAACATATGTAATTTGAAAAAATATTTTTTTACTATTATATATTAAAGTTTTCCTGCAGAACAAATGTTTTCCTGTTTTGTCAGTCAAAATATTACAGGATTTTCAATGGGAAAAACAACATGGTAAAACAAAAGTAATTTTTCTACTGAAAACAAAATTGTAATGCTCTTTCACCTTAATAGTCCCCAGATAAATTAAATATATCTCCTTTATGTGAACCCTTTTCAGTATCCATATTCCCAACTACATACTAATTCAGCTTCCTATTGATGGTGAGTGAATGATAAAGCTTAACAATTTTTGATTTAAAGGGTTAAAAGTCATTGCTAAATAAAATCTCAAAATATTTTATATGTCAGCTTTATGTGATTACTGATAGATATCACAACTGTTTGTATCTATTCATTCTGCTTGCATATTTGTCTCATTGTTCTACATATTTTATTTTAGAAATGTTAAAACCATAGCTCTGTATTTACATGGTTTTACTTTTTTTCTAGGCTGCTTCTAATGCCGGAGAATATGGTGTGCGAATAAACACAATTTGCCCAGCTTTTGTTGATACACCACTTCTGAAATCAGTTGATAATGAAGAATATATGGGAGAATATTTTAAATACAAGGAGAATATTAAAGAGATGATGAATCAGTATGGTATACTAGAGTAAGTAAAATAGCAGTACATGCATTATCTCATGTCTATATTGAGAAAAAATGGGATCAGGTTTCTAAAAAGCTGAGTACCCAACCTAGGCACCTAAATTTTAGATACCTATATTTAGGTGAAATTTCAGCCAAATGTAGGTGTCTAGGTTTTCAGCTAAAAATTCATTTTAATTACCTGGCCAAAATAAGATCAGCGAATGTGGTTAGTGCAGTTAGTATAGCTGTGTTTAAAAAAGGATTGGATAAGTTCTTGGAGGAGAAGTCCATTACCTGCTATTAAGTTCACTTAGAGAATAGCCACTGCCATTAGCAATGGTTACATGGAATGGACTTAGTTTTTGGGTACTTGCCAGGTTCTTATGGCCTGGATTGGCCACTGTTGGAAACAGGATGCTGGGCTTGATGGACCCTTGGTCTGACCCAGTATGGCATTTTCTTATGTTCTTATGTAGATTTAGTTCACTCAGCACTTTAAAAAAATGACATATAAACTTGGCTCACTGGCACTGAAAATATATTGTTTGTCAGCTAAGTCCTTATCTTTTTAGAGTCAACCCTAAAGTTAGTGATTCACCCCCCATTTGCCACAAGCCCTGATTCAAAAATAGTGAACCAAAGCCACTGCAATCCCCCCTCCCACCCAGGGGCAGCTCAAGGCAATTTTCTGCCTGAGGCGAGGGATGAGATGGATCCCCCTCGCCCTGTCCCTCTTATTCTGCCTCCTCCACTCACCATGCCCCCTTCAGCTGCCACCAACCCTCCTCCCTTCAGCCGCTGCTGGGCCAGCCTCCAGCAGTGGCAGTGGCCCTCCTCCCTTCAGCCGCCGCCAGCCTGCAAAAGCATCCATGCTCCCTTTAGCCACCGCCAGCCTGGCCTCTGGTGGCATCTCGTAGGGGTGTGCATTCGTTCCCTATGTATTTGTAATCCGCAAAGTATAGGGCGATATTCGTTGTATTCGTGGGGAAGCAAAACGTATCGCGATTCTCCATGAATACAATGAGTCTTCGCTGAATTATTCGGCCATCTAAAGAGGCAAATTTAAACCAACCCCCCACCCTCCTGACTCCCCCAAGACTTACCAAAACTCCCTGGTGGTCCAGCGGGGGGTCCGGGAGCCATCTCCTGTACTCACAACCTTGGCTGCCGGTATTCAAAATGGCGCCAATAGCCTTTGACCT
This sequence comes from Rhinatrema bivittatum, assembly GCF_901001135.1. Taxonomy (NCBI): domain Eukaryota; kingdom Metazoa; phylum Chordata; class Amphibia; order Gymnophiona; family Rhinatrematidae; genus Rhinatrema; species Rhinatrema bivittatum. The sequence goes on from NC_042615.1 coordinate 96,525,582, forward strand.
TCTATGTCACAGGGGCTACCGGTAGGGATGTGCAGAGCAAATTTTTATGTCCATATTTCTTATGTCCGAAAGGGGGTCCCACTTGCGGTCAATATGGACATAAAAAAAATTCAATGAGTTGGGTATATGTACATATGTGCAAAAAAAAAATTTAAACCCCCTCACCCTCCTTAATCCCCCCCCAGACTTACCACAACTCCCTGGTGATCGAGCGAGGAGTGAGGACGTCATTTCTGCAATCCTTGGCGAGAAGCATGTGACGTCGGCGGCACGTCGAATGACGCCGACGTCACGTGATTCCCGGCGAGTTCGCGCTGGACGGCTCGTTTGGCCCAAAAAGAACTTTTGGCCAGCTTGGGGGGACCTCCTGACCCCCCCAAGCTGGCCAAAAGGTCAGGAGGTCAGGAGGTCCCCCCAAGCTGGCCAAAAGGTCAGGAGGTCAGGAGGTCCCCCCAAGCTGGCCAAAAGTTCTTTGTGGGCCGAACGAGCCGTCCGGCGCAAACTCGCCGGGAATCACGTGGCGCCGCATCACTCGACGTGGCGCGACGTCACATGCTTCTCGCCAAGGATTGCAGAAATGGCGTCCTCACTCCTCGCTCCATCACCAGGGAGTTGTGGTAAGTCGGGGGGGGGGGGGGGATTAAGGAGGGTGAGGGGGTTTATATTTTTATTTTGGCTCAACAATCGCGATTTCCCACATATCCAACATATCTATGTTGGATATGTGGGAAATCCGATCGTTTATGTCGAATCAATTTTTTATGTAAAAAAAAAATATGAGTAGCGTTTTACTAATGCGGTCAATCCGAATGCACATCCCTAGCTACCGGTGCCATTGTTCAGCCCCTGTCACATGGTAGGAGAAATGGATGGCCGGCGCCATCTTGTGGGGGTTAGGAGGGTCCCCCAAGACTTGCCAAAAGTCTCTGGTGGTCCAGCGCCGGCCATCCATTGCTCCTACCATGTGACAGAGGCTGACCAATAGCACCAGTAGCCCCTGTGACATAGAAGGTCAAAGGCTATCTGTGCTATTTTGAATACCGGCAGCCGAGGGTGTGAGTGCAGGAGATGGCTCCCGGACCTCCCACTGGACCACCAGGGAGTTTGGTAAGTCTTGGGGGTGTCAGGAGACTGGGGGGTTGTAAGTTCAGTTTTAGCCAGGAAACTAATACGAATTAATGCATAAACGTATCGGTGGCCCCCCTTGCTGAATGCAACATATCTGCCCCCCCCCCCCCCCCGGACGAATATGAATCCAAAATGCAACGTATGGCATCCCTCTGCACATCCCTAGCATCTCGCAGCAGCGGCCCTCATCTCTTCTGCCACCGCTGACCTGGCTCGGCAGCCACTGTAGGGGTAGGCATTGTGAGGCGGACACTACAGTGGCATTCTGAAAGGGGCATTTTTTGCCACCCCAAAATTCTGCCACCTGAAGGGACTGCCTTACCCTGCCTCCTTATAGAACCTCCCTTGCTCCCACCCACCAAATTGTCAACTTAAAGAAATCCTTCCTCAGTCCTGTGATCATCTTGCAGCCTGCTTTGATGTCATATGTAAGAAATAACTCCCTTTAGCCAAACAGTCCCATCTTCTACTCCCAAAAGCTCCCCAAACATTTCCAAAGGTGAGTTGGAAGAAGGACTGGAAGGCACATCTACTTACCTTACCCAGCAGCTCTGGGAGAGAAATCCAGAGGTCACCACAAGCTATGCCATGCTTCAGCCTCCACAACCAGATTCCAGAGGCCCTGCACTCCTTGCCATCAGGAGAGGACTGGAAGGTTTATCTGCATACCTTACCTAGCAGCGCCAGGAAAGGACTCCAGAGATCAATGCAGGCTAGCTGGGCTTCATTCTCCACAGCCCAGCTTCCAAAGACCCCACTTTCCTTATAGCAGGAGGACAGAAAGGCTTATCTGCATACCTTACCCAGCAGCCCCAGGAGAGAATTCCAGAAGTCACCGCAAGCTATCCAGGCTTCAATCTCCACAGTCTCAGCATCCAGAGGCCCTTTATTCCTTGCATAAGAAGAAGACTGGAAAGATCATCTACATACCTTACAGCATGCACCTCAAAACTCCTTACTATAAATTTACTACAGATTTAATACAGAAATAATTGAATTCAAAACAAGAATCAATGAGGTGGGCAACTACATAGTTACAAGTAGATTAACAGTAGTGTTTTGTCGGTCACTGACAGACAAATATAAGATAAATCAATAGACTAAATGTATTTTAGACTAGCTTGACATCCCTACTCACTTAGAAATTTTAATTTGATAACAAATCGACAAAACTAAGATGCAGATAGAAGTTCAGCAGTGAGAGGGAGGCTATTCAATTTTTTACACTGAGTGCCTCATGTATGATTATCTCCCAGTTGTACTAGATGCAAAGAGTTCCTAGCCCCCATATAATGAGTCCGATCTCTGAAGGCTAGAGTGGTAGACCTGAAGGTAAGGGAGACTGAAAGGTACAGTATATAGAGAAGACCTTCAGGGTTATAGTAGAACAGTCCTCCTCCAATCTGATAGCCCCTGTGCTGCCTTGGAGAAAGGTCACCTGAAAGGAGATCATCACCTTGATGAGGCAGAAAGCAATCCAGAAGTCAAGACCTGCCCTCAAGGTGATCCTCTTGCATGGAGGATATGTCTCCAGGAACACATGCCCAAAAGAGAAGGGTTAGCTCATCCATTGTAGTTGGTGATTCGATTATTAGGAATATAGATAGCTAGATAGCTGGTGGACATGAGGATCGCTTGTCAACTTGCCTGTCTGGCGGACCTCACGTGCCATTTATATAGAATTTTAGATAGTGTTGGGGAGGAACAGCTATCTTGTTACATGAGGGTACGATGACATAGGAAAGTGCAGGAGGGAGGTTTTGTAAAAAGAATTTAGGATTTTAAGTTGAAATTCAGATCCTCAAGGGTAGCATTCTCAGAAATGCTCCCCATTCTATGTGGAGGAACCCTAGAGGCAGTTAGAGCTCCAGAGTCTCAATGTATTGATGAGACAGTGGTATAAGGAAGAGGGTTTGGAGTTTTTAGGAACTGGGTATTATTTTGGGGAAAAAGGGGAGGGGGGCTTTTTCCAAAAGGATAGGCTCCATCTTAACCAGAGTGGAACAAAGCTGCTGGCACTAACCTTTAAATAGGAGATAGATTTTAAACTAGATGATGAGAGAAAGCCGACAGTTACTCCGACGAGCATGGTTCAGAATGATGTATCTTTGAAGGCTACTAAGAGAACAAGAAAATTAGGACATCTAAATTGAGCAGTTGTAATAAATGCTAAAGTGGACCAGGTACCTTTAAGTAAAGAGTAGACAGAACAGAAAGATTCCAAACTACCCATGTCAACTGATAAGCAGTTTGAAATGTGTGTATACAAATGCTAGAAGTATAAAAAAATAAGATGGGGGAGTAGGAGGCATAGTACTGAATGAAGAGGTAGATACAATTGGCATCTCAGAAACCTGGTAGAAGGAGGATAACCAAAGAGACACTGTGTTGCCAATTATATTGAAATGATAGGATGGATCAACTTGATAAGGGGTAGAAGAAAATTATTCCTTACCTGCTAATTTTCGTTCCTGTAGTACCACGGATCAGTCCAGACCATGGGATGTATCAAAGCTTCCCTATGTAGGGTGGGCCCCGGTTAGCCCATCTCGAAGTACCTGAGCACCAAAAGACCCAAATACCGGCGCTTGGAGATTCAACCGGTAGTGACGAGCAAACATGTGCAAGGATTTCCAAGTAGCTGTCCGGCAAATCTCTTGAGGAGAAACAGAATGACTTTCTGCCCAAGATGCTGCTTGAGCCCAGAGAGAATGAGCTCTAATACCCTCTGGGGGAGAAACGCCAGCTCCGATGTAAGCCGATGAAATAGCTTCTTTTAACCAATGTGCAATGGATGTTTTTGTCGCCTGGTGACCCTTCGTAGGCCCATGCCATAAGACAAACAGATGGTCCGAAAAGTGGAAATCATTCATCGCCTCAAAATATCGCATGAGGACACGTTTGACATCGAGCCGCCGAAGCTCCCTGGAATCATCGTCAGAGAAGGAGGGCAGCTCCACCGACTGATTCAAATGGAAATTCGAGACGACCTTAGGTAGAAAAGATGGTACTGTGGACAGCGAGACTCCCGAGTCCGTGAAACGGAGATAAGGCTCTCAGCAAGCCAAGGCCTGAATCTCTGAAATTCTCCGGGCAGAGGAAATGGACAGCAAAAACACCGTTTTAAGCATGAGATCCTTCAGAGCTCCCTCTTCAAAGGTTCAAAAGGTGGACCGGCAAGGATCCGAAGCACCAGATTTAAATCCCACAAAGGTGTAATTGTATGTGTAGGTGGTTTGACGTGCTTCACTTCCTTAAGAAAACGGATTATGTCCGAATGAGCTGAGAGCAAAGTACCCAGAAAACAAGGAAACAAAGCTCCCAGGGCATCCACTTGGACCCTCAGAGAATTGTAGGCCAGGCCCTTAGCCAGACCTTGCTGCAAAAAGGAGATAATTTGTCGGACCGACGCTTGACGTGGGAGAATCAGTATAGCCTCACACCAAGCTTCAAAAACCTCTTCAGCCTTTCCTCATAGGGGAGCTGTTCCATCCCCTTTATCATTTTAGTTGCCCTTCTCTGTACCTTCTCCATCGCAACTATATCTTTTTTGAGATGCGGTGACCGGAATTGTATACAGTATTCAAGGTGCGATATAGAGGCATTATGACATTTTCCGTTCTATTAACCTTTCCCTTCCTAATAATTCCTAACATTCTGTTTGCTATTTTGACTGCTGCAGCACACTGAGCCGACGATTTTAAAGTATTATCCACTATGCTGCCTAGATCTTTTTCCTGGATGGTAGCTCCTAATATGGAACCTAACATCGTGTTACTACAGCAAGGGCTATTTTTCCCTATATGCAACACCTTGCACTTGTCCACATTAAATTTCATCTGCCATTTGGATGCTCAATCTTCCAGTCTTGCAAGGTCCTCCTGTAATGTATCACAGTCTGCTTGTGATTTAACTACTCTGAATAATTTTGTATCATCCACAAATTTGATAACCTCACTCGTCGTATTCCTTTCCAGATCATTTATATATATATTGAAAAGCACCGGTCCAAGTACAGATCCCTGAGGCACTCCACTGTTTACCCTTTTCCATTGAGAATATTGACCATTTAAAACTACTCTCTGTTTCCTGTCTTTTAACCAGTTTGTAATCCACAAAAGGACATCGCCTCCTATCCCATGACTTTTTAGTTTTCTTCGAAGCCTCTCATGAGGGACTTTGTCAAACGCCTTCTGAAAATCCAAATACACTACATCTACCGGTTCACCTTTTATCCACATGTTTATTAACCCCTTCAAAAAAATGAAGCAGATTTTTTAGGCAAGACTTCCCTTGGGTAAATCCATGTTGACTGTGTCCCATTAAATCATGTCTTTCTATATGCTCTACGATTTTGATCTTGAGAATAGTTTCCACTATTTTTCCCGGCACTGAAGTCAGGCTCACTGGTCTATAGTTACCCGGATCACCGCTGGAGCCTTTTTTAAATATTGGGGTTACATTGACCATCCTCCAGTCTTCAGGTACAATGGATGATTTTAATGATAGGTTACAAATTTTAACTAATAGATCAGAAATTTCATTTTTTAGTTCCTTCGGAACCCTAGGATGCATACCATCCGGTCCAGGTGATTTGCTACTCTTTAGTTTGTCAATCTGGCCTACTACATCTTCCAGGTTACAGTGATTTTGTTCAGTTCATCTGAGTCATCACCCCTGAAAACCATCTCTGGAACTGGTATCTCCCCAAAATCCTCATTAGTAAACACGGAGGCAAAGAATTCATTTAGTCTTTCTGCAATGGCCTTATCTTCCCTAAGAGCCCCTTTAACCCCTCTGTCATCTAATGGTCCAACCGACTCCCTCACAGGTTTCTTGCTTTGGATATATTTTAAAAACATTTTTATTATGAGTTTTTGCCTCTATGGCTAACTTCATTTCAAATTCTCTCTTCGCCTGTCTTATCAATGACACTTACACTTACCTTGACAATGCTTATGTTTTATCCTATTTTCTTCAGATGGAGCCTTCTTCCAATTTTTTGAAGGATTTTTTTTGGCTAAAATAGCCTCTTTCACCTCACCTTTTAACCATAACGGTAATCGTTTTGCCTTCCTTCCACCTTTCTTAATGCACAGAATACATATGGACTGTGCCTCTAGGATTGTATTTTTAAACAATGTCCAAGCCTGTTGAACACTGTTAACCTTTGCAGCTGCACCTTTCAGTTTTTTTTCTAACTATTTTCCTCATTTTATCATGTTATGATCACTGTTGAAAACTGGCCCCACCACCGTTACTTCTTTCACCAAATCTTGCGTTCCACTTATAATTACATCTAAAATAGCTCCCTCTCTTGTTGGTTCCTGAACCAATTGCTCCATGAAGCAATTGTTTTACATCCAGGAACTTTGTCTCTAACAAGTCCTGATGTTACATTTACCCAGTCAATATTGGGGTAATTGAAATCTCCCATTATTATTGCACTGCCAATTTGGTTTGCTTCCCTGATTTCTCTTGCCATTTCATCATCTGTCTGACCGTTTTGTCCAGGTGGGCGGTAGTATACTCCTATCATTATACTCTTACCCAACACACATGGGATTTCTACCCATATAGATTCTACTGAGCATTTACTCTATTGTATGATCTTTATCCTGTTGGACTCTATACCCTCCCGGTCATAAAGTGCCACACCCCCACCAAGTTGATCCTCCCTATCATTACGATATAATTTGTACCCTGATATAGCACTGTCCCATTGGTTATTCTCCTTCCACCAAGTCTCTGTGATGCCAATTATGTCAATCTCATCATTTGCTGCTATAAACTCTAACTCTCCCATCTTACTACTTAGACTTCTGGTATTGGCATACAGACATTTCAAAGTGTGGTTTTTGCTTGTTTTAACAACCTGCTTTTCAGTTGTTTGGGATAATTTGGAAATCATTAGCTTTGGTGATTTTTTACATATAGGCATATGAACTGTTTGCTTTTAATGGAACCTCTCTGTTGGGATGCCCTAACTCTCCTGTTTCCTTAGTATCCTTCAAGGATACATTTCTCCAAACCATGCACTGCTGAGTGACTGTCGGCTTTCCCCCTTGTTCTATTTTAAAAGCTGCTCTATCTCCTTTTTGAAAGTTAGTGCCAGCAGCTTGGTTCCACTCTGGTTAAGGTGGAGCCCATCCTTTCGGAAAAGTCTCCCCTTTCCCCAAAAGTTTCCCCAGGTCCTTACAAAGCTGAATCCCTCTTCCCTGCACCATCGTCTCATCCACGCATTGAAACTCTGGAGCTCTGCCTGCCTCTGGGGACCTGCACGTGGAACAGGAAGCATTTCAGATATTGCCACCCTGGAGGTTCTGGATTTCAGCTTCCTACCTAAAATCCTAAATTTGGCTTCCAGAACCTCTTGCCCACATTTTCCTATGTCATTGGTGCCCACATGTACCATGACAGCCGGCTCCTCCCCAGCACTGTCTATAATCCTATCTAGGTGACGCGTGAGGTCTGCCACCTTCGCACCAGGCAGGCAAGTTACCAGGCGGTCCTCACGTCCACCAGCCACCCTGCTATCTACATTTCTAATAATTGAATCACCAACTATGATGGCCGGCCTAACCCTTCCTTCCTGGGCAGTAGCCCTGGGAAATTTGTCCTCAGTGCGAGAGGACAATACATCACCTGGAGAGCAGGTCCTTGCTACAGGATCACTTCCAGCTACACCAGGGTGATGTTCTCCTACTGGGAGACCTTTCTTATCCAAGGCAGCACTGGGGCTGCCAGAATGGATTTGGGACTTCGCTACTATGTCCCTGAAGGTTTCGTCAATGTACCTCTCTGTCTCCCTCAGCTCCTCCAAGTCTGCTACTCTAGCCTCCAGAGATAGGACTTGTTCCCTGAGAGCCAGGAGCTCGGCTGAGGGGGGATATGATAGAGGTCTTTAAGATCATGAGAGGTCTTGAATGAGTAGATGTGACTCAGTTATTTACACTTTCGAATAATAGAAGGACTAGGGGGCATTCCATGAAGTTAGCAAGTAGCACATTTAAGACTAATCGGAGAAAATTCTTTTTCACTCAACGCACAATAAAACTCTGGAATTTGTTGCCAGAGGATGTGGTTACTGCAGTTAGTGTAGCTGGGTTCAAAAAAGGTTTGGATAAGTTCTTGGAGGAGAAGTCCATTAATGGCTGTTAATCAATTATACTTAGGGAATAGCCACTGCTATTAATTGCATCAGTAGCATGGGTTCTTCTTAGTGTTTGGGTAATTGCCAGGTTCTTGTGGCCTGGTTTTGGCCTCTGTTGGAAACAGGATGCTGGGCTTGATGGACCCTTGGTCTGACCCAGCATGGCAATTTCTTATGTTCTTATGTTCTTATGAGATGGAAGTGAACGTCTTTCGAGCCTTGAGAAGAGTTGCAATCACATCATCTTGGTACTCTTGGTGCCTCAGCCGGCGCCTTTCAAAAGCCAAGCCGCAAGACAAAAGCGATCTGCCTAGTCGAAAAATACGGGACCCTGGCAGAGAAGGTGCGGCAGGTGTCTGAGGCGAAGAGGACCATCCACTGCGAGGTTGACCATGTCCGTGAACCACAGCCTCCGAAGCCACTCTGGTGTTATTAGAATCACTGACCCCCGGTGGGACTCTATTCTGCGCAACACTTTCCCGATCATGGGCCAGGAATGGGTGGACCAGCATCCCGTCTCTCCTGAGCGCCGCCGCCACCACCACCACCATTACCTTGGTAAAGGTGCAAGGCGGGGTTGCTAGGCTAAACGTCAGAGCTTGAAACTGGTAGCGTTGGCTGAGGATTTTGAAGCGAAGAAACTGTTGATGATCCCGGAGAATTGGAATATGGAGATAGGCTTCCGTCAGATCCAAGGAGGTTAGGAACTCCCCGCAATGTACGGCAGCTATAACAGAGCATAACGTTTCCATTCGGAAATGTGGGATCATGAGAGCCCTGTTTGTTTATTTATTTTTCTATACTGATGCTTGATTTTACATATCACATTGGTTTACATTCAACCAAAAAAGTGCAGGAAATCGGGCGTTTCCTTTATCTAATACATTGAACATTTGTGTAATACATTGAACATTTGTAACATGGAAATGGTTAACAAGGGATATGAATGGAAATGGTTAACAAGAGAAAGGAACATAAATGGAGGTCAAAGTGAAAGGAACTCTTATCATATTGTTTACCAGCTTGAGATCTAGAATTGGGCGGAAGGATCCTTCCTTCTTGGGAACCACGAAGTAAACGGAATAATGGCCTAACCCGTGTTCCGGTATTGGGACCGGCAGAATAGCCCCCAAGCCGAGGAGCTGGTCCAGCATCTGTCATACGATCGCTTGCTTCTTCTGAGGACTGCAGGGAGAGAAGATAAACCTGTCTCTTAGGGGTCGCGCAAACTCTAAGGCATAACCGATTCTTAGAATATCCAGGACCCATTGGTCAGTGGTAATCTTGTCCACTCCTCGTAGAAGAGAGACAGGCGCCCTTCTATCTGAGGAACCGAAGAGTGGACCGGCAAGACTTCATTGGGCAGGCTTGGACGCATCCCCTTGGGAACAGGTGTCCCGGGTAGGACGTTGGCCCCAAAAGGAATGAGACCAGGCTTGGGACCGAGAGGAGGGAGGTCTCTGATTAACTGGTCTGGTCTGTCAGAAATGTCGTTGGCCCCGGAAGCGGCTGCGGATGGCGCTGAACATTCTGGGCATTCGAGGCCGATCCTCCGGCAACTTATGTACTTTGTTCTCCCCGAGGGATATAATCAACTGCTCCAGCTCATCGCCAAACAGGAACTTGTCTTTAAAGGGCATGGAACCGAGCTGTGCCTTAGAAGAAGTATCCGCCGACCAGTGGAGCCAGAGGAGACGCCTGGCTGAGACCGCCGAGACCATTGATCTGGCTAGTACCAGCAGGAGATCATACAGAGCATCCGCCCCATACGCTATGACAGCCTCCAGGTGCTCAGCCTGTTGTGCTTCCTCTGGAGGTAGTTCCTGAGTCCCCAGAAGCTGTTGTACCCATCTGAGACATGCTTTTTGCATAAACGAGCTACAGACCACTGCTTGGACGCCCAAAGTGGAGACTTCAAAGATCCTCTTCAGATAGACTTCCAGCTTTCTATCTTGAACGTCCCGTAAAGCGGCACCTCCAGTGACCAGGATAGTAGTCCGCTTCGTGACCGCCGTCACGGAAGCATCCACTTTCTGGAGCTTGAGGAGCTCCAGGAATTCCTCCGGGAGCGGGTAAAGCTTATTCATGGCCCTGCCTACCCAAAGCAAAGCCTCCGGCGTGTCCTACTCATGGGAGAGTAACTCCAAGATCGTGGGATGAGATGGAAATGTCTTGGCCGGAGGATGCAGCCCTGCAAGGACAGGGTCTCCTCGCTTATTCACATTCTGTGGCCCCCTTGGGCTCCTGAACAGGTTTCATGTCCAATTCCTGCACCACATGCGGGATGATGGGCTCCAAATCATCCCTCTGAAAAAGGCACAAAACGCAGGGGTCATGCCCTCCAATTGCACCCGGGACCCCGGATCATCCAGATCTGGGTCCCCTAAAGGGTCCGGAGCGGGATTCTCGTTCGGGACAACCGAGGACGATACCGCCCGAACACGGGAGGGTCCTTGAGGACCAGCTGGCCTCTGGGAGCCTCCTGGCCCCTGATTAATGACTGGTGCAGTGGTACTCTGAGAAACTTGCAAAGGTGGCACCGGCAGTCGGTCCCCCAGCCTGGGCACCTTAGGCGGAGTAGGAAAAGATACTAGGTCCTGTGGCAGGCATTGCCTAGCCAAATAAGCGTTGTGCATGAGCAGGATGAATTCAGTGGAGAATGGCTCCAGTGCAACCCCGGGGGGGGGGGGGGGGGGTGCCAAAGGAGGGTCACCTAAAAGTGCCTCCTCATCTGGGAGGTGGGCCGGGAGCAGGACCGGAGGGGAAAGTGACCGGCCGAAGTCCACAATGTCCTCCTGCTGAAGTGAGACTGGATCCCCTGCAGACAAAATGGCCGCCGTTCCCGCGCTGTTCGGGAACAGGGGCCGACCTCCCAGATAAAGATTGTGCATGGCTGCGCAAGGAAGAGCATGCTCCTGGGCTCGAGGGTCCTTCCCCACCGGGGAGACACCTCGAGCAAAGCCCTGCCCGGGAGAGCCGCAAAGCGAGCTCTCCACAGGTGCTGCATTGCGGCGACTGTGGCTTAGGGGAAGCGTCGGCAAACTGAAGAAAAATTTTAACCCCTGAAGGCTGCCTGAGGGATGGCAGAAGGAGTGCTGAAACCGGAATAAAAGGCCCAGATCCAAAGCGCGATACTCTGAGCTAAAAAATGAAATCCTCTCCTTGGATTTTCTTGCTTTTTTTTTTTTTTTTTTACAAGACAGAGGAATGCTGCCTCTCTGTCTGTGCTGCCCTGAGGCAAAGACGGCCTCTCAGGAAAGGCAAGTCGGGCCGACGGGGGTGAGGTTGGACCACCAACTTTCACCCCTCTAAAGGAGAAAGGAAATTTCTGAAATTTAAAAAGAACACCAGATAAAACTTCTCCTAATAGCTAAACTTTACCAAACCTGGGAAAGGAACCAGCATGAAGATCAGACTGCAAACTGAAGCCTTGCTGAAGGAGGAAGGAAAGGATCCCTTCACACTAGACTGGGTTGTTGTTTTTTTTATACTTGATCTATCCAAATCAGAGCGAAAGGAAAAGACCAGAAAAGGAAAGCTATTCTCTCAAGACCAAAAGAAGGGAAACCACAGGTGCAGTCCTCATCTGTTGAGTCAGAGGAAATACTGAGGGGACACAGAGAGCGAACCTGCTTATAAGTGGGTGGTCTCTCAGTTTTTGCTCTGACTCCATCTGCTGGAATGGGGAGATAACCCATGGTCTGGACTGATCCGGGTACGTACAGGGAAGGTTATATATTAAAGTATGCAATGAGTTAAACAGGATAAAAGTTTTGAAGGAAACAAAATGCAATGTTTAATCTTCATGGATAGAAATTTAAGGTGAAAAGGGGAATAAAATAGAAGTGCGCAAATATTACATCCACCTGATCAGAATGAACAAACAAACAATGAAATGCTAAAAGAAATTAGGGAGGCTAGCAAAATCAGCAGCACAGTAATAATGGTGGATTCAATTACCCCAAAATTGACTGGGTGAGTTCACATCAGGGCATGCTAGAGAGTTAAAGTTCCTAGATAAAATAAATGACTGCTTCATGGAGCAGCTGGCACAAGAACCAATAAGAGGGGAAACAATTTTAGACCTAATCCATAGAGGAACACATGATTTGGTGCGAGAAGTAACAGTATTGGTGCTACTTGGCAAGAGGGATCACAACTAAAGTTCCCTCTAATTTCTGAGTTGCTGTTTGCAAAAATTTTTGCTCATGAGCAAAAATGTATGGTTTCATTACCCTTTAAGTACTACTTTCTTTCATGCAAAAAGCCTTTCAATTTGATGCTCAAAGCAACCCAATCCTTAGAGGGAGCAGTCTTACATACACACTAACGCACTTGCCTCTTTTTACACATACACACACACTCACTTTCATTCCTCTCATTCACTCCCCCAGACTCTCACATACATGCACACTCAATTCTCCTCCTCTTCCACACACACTCATCTCAGTTGCTGCAAACCCTTCACTGCTAAACACTTTGAGAAGTAACACAAACACCTCAGGACTCAAACAGCAACTGTTTGATTCAAATTCAAATATTATACCTTGCCCTAGAACACTAATACACCACCTATTAGGGTTAACAGAACAAAGCCCTAAAGAAAAACAACATGCCAGTAGAAATACTGCAAAACATGCAGAACACAGAAAAACCCTTACCTAATATAGAATAAGGGACTACAAATTAGAAAAGCAACATGCAGACAAAAATAAAATGGAAAGCGTGAGAAACCAAACTCTGAACAGTGGAATACTGAAGAAAGAACAAAATACAAATATGTAATGCACATTCCCAAAGATAACATATGCCAATCACTAAAATGTGAATATATATATATATATATATATATATATATATATATATATATATATATATATATATATATAACCTTTGTTTGATTTCTTTCTTTAATCGGCTGATCCCAGTCTTTTTTTTCCCCACCTTCCCATTCTGTTTTAACTTTCTGTTTTTTCTTTCTCCACTTGTCTTCTTCCCTTCCTTCCTCCCTCCATCCACACCCACATACTGGCAGTCACACATACACATTTTATTTATTTATTATTAATATTTTTAATTTAAGCACAATATTTGCATTGTGGTCTACACTGACACCAAGTTATCCTCTCCAGCACATTTTTTACCTGTTTTACCTACTGTTGTTTGTATCTAATGGTATCTGCATATACACTATGTCCTCAGATATTTTTCTGTCTTCCATTATGTTGTCAACACATATACATGTTATGATTTGCATTACTTCTGGAGTTTGTACATCCATTTATGTTTACTGATTTTACTTCTTTGTAGGTGTGTTTCATTTTTTAATACTGTATATTTGTTTCTAGTTGCCCCTGAGGCAGCTCTCGACCAAAGAGCGAAACTCGGCCAGAGTCGGGCAATCTTTAATAAAGGGCTTTTTCTATACACCGATCTTCGCTATCTTTACTAGGGGTGTGCATCCGTTTTCCACGTATTTGTAATCTGCAACTTATTTTTTGCAATCTGTTGAATACGTGGGGAGGCAAAACGCATCGTGACTCCCCATGTATTCAACAGATATCCGTTGTATTCGGCCTCCTAAATAAACATTTAAACCCCCCACCCTCCTGACCCCCCCAAGACTTACCAAAAATTCCTGGTGGTCCAGCGGGGAGTCAGGAAGCCATCCCTGCACTCGTTTGCGGTTTCCTCACGGCGCCGATAGCCTGTGTCACAGGGGCTGCCGTTGCCATTGGTCAGCCCCTGTCACATGGTCACCGGCGCCATCTTGTGCTCCTACCATGTGACAGGTAGGTCATGTGGCAGGAGGTCGCTCCAGGACCCTCGTTGGACCCAACCGGAACTTTTGGCCAGCTTGGGGGGGCCTCCTGACCCCCACAAGACTAGGCGATCGGCGCCATTTTTATTGGCGGGATGGCGATTTTGAGTCTCAAAATGGCGGCGATCGGCACCATTTTGAGTATTGGGATTGGACGGACGGCATGAAAGGAGGTCGCTCCCGGACCCCCGCTGGACTTTTGGCAAGTCTTGTGGGGGTCAGGAGGCCCCTCCAAGCTGGCCAAAAGTTCCGGTTGGGTCCAACGAGGGTCCCGGAGCGACCTCCTGCCACGTGACCTGTCACGTGGTAGGAGCACAAGATGGCGCCAGTGACCATGTGACAGGGGCTGACCAATGGCACCGGCAGCCCCTGTAACACAGGCTATCGGCGCTGTGAGGAAACCACAGACGAGTGCAGGGATGGCTTCCTGACTCCCCGCTGGACCACCAGGGAGTTTTGGTAAGTCTGGGGGGGGGGGTCAGGAGGGTGGGGGGTTGTAGTTAATTTAGTAGTAACTTATTTACAGATCGACAACTTATTGAATTCTCCATACGTTCGCATGGAACGGAATTGACCCTCCACGAATACAGATCGCGTACGCAACGAAAACTTTTTGCCTGCACATCTCTAATCTTTACTGCTACACAACTAACTGGATCGGCTTCCAATTTGTTTTCTGGGACCTAGTCTTGATATATATACTCTTTTACAGTTTTGATCAATGTTTTTTTTATGTAATTGTCTCAGAAAATAATAAGATCATTAATTGATTTTTCCATATGGAAACCATATTGACTTTCTAAAAGAACACTTTCTGTTATACATTTTAATCTATTTAGAATAATTTTAGCCAAACTCTTTCCAGCACCTGATAACAGTAGAATACCCTGATAAATATCCCAGACATCATTTTTGTTAAAACAAGGAATATGGTAGCAAATAAAGACCATATAGCTCTTCCAGTCTTCCCATCCACATCTCCTGCTTAGCTTTATAGTCCCCTTCTCTCCCACAAAGTTCCTCTCTGCTTGTCCCAAGCTTTCTTGAAATCTGACACTTTCCTTGTGTCCACACCTCCACTGGGAGGCTATTCCTTGCATCCTCAACCCTTTCTGTAAAGAAATATTTCCTTATTATTTCAGAGACTACTTCCTTTCAACCTTATCCTATGACCACTGTTCTTTGTAAGCTGTATGCAGGTCATGAGCCTGCCGCACATGGCAAAGCATAGTATGCATAAGATATCCTGATATTTGCATTATACTGGCTTGTAGCACACAAATTTGAACTCAGTTTATGGAAAGCTGTACAAAAGAAACATTTTGTACACACAACCTGTCAAAAATTAGAAGGAACATTGCCCATGACTCAATCCTTTAACATCTGCCGGCCACGGTACCTATGGCCGCCATTCCTCATCTCTCGCCGCCTTCCCGGGGATAGGCTCCGGTCCCTTCCCAATGAGGAGGGAGTGTCCCCAGCATTGCTCTCCTTGCGGCAGCCCTGTCTGCCGCCGGCAGCTCCGCGGTATGGTGGGGACTCTGCCTCTGCTTCCTGTGCAGGCCTGGCTCCCTAGGCACATATGCATGCCCCACTAGAACTTTTAAAGGACGCACAGCACCCTGAGGCTGCCAGTCCTTATATACCCCATGATGTCATGGGATATATAAGGCCGGGCCTAGCCTTTGCTAGTTGCCTTCGCAACTGGTCTTCTAGTTACTCGTTGCCTTGGGCTTCCGTGTTCCTGATTTCCTGCCTTGTCTGCATTTGACTCCTGGATGCAACCTCTGCATTGCCTGACTACACCTCTGATCATCTCCGAGCCCCGACCTCTGCATTGCCTGACTATGCCTCTGATCTTCTACGAACCATGACCTCTGCATTGCCCAACTCCGTCTCTGATCCTCTCCAAGCCGTGACCTCTGCATTGCCTGACTATGCCTCTGATCTTCTACGAACCATGACCTCTGCATTGCCCAACTCCATCTCTGATCCTCTCCAAGCCGTGACCTCTGCATTGTCTGACTACACCTCTATAATCCTCGTCCTGGACTTGGCCTACTCAAGAGTTTGGCCTGTTTTTACTCAAGCACCCTCTGTCCGTCTGTATTCCTATCGGCGCCCGGGTCTCTGGGACTTCGCCTCTTCCAATGTGGACTCCTTCATTCCATCTTTGCTGCCTCAGGGCTGACCTCCATGATCTCTTCATTAATGACATCACACAGAGGCCCTTCCTAAGTCCTGCCGGCCCCGGCACCCAAAGGCTCAACCCACAGGGAATGAGGGCTGATATAGGTCCAGCAGCCTCTGTCTATCAGCCCACTCCACCTGCCGATGGTGGGGACTCATAGGCCCCTACCTACGGGTTGTGTCAACCCTACCTCGGCCCAAAGTTCCACCTCCAGCGCATCAAGTTGCAAAGGCCATGGACTCGGCAGATCTGTCAGCTCTCCAGGCCATCCCAGGCTTAGCCCAGAAGATCCAAGAGCAGCAGCGTTTCCTGGAAGCATTGGCAGCCTTGATCGAGCAATTAAATGCCCGCTTGGATTCCCATCCGTTGGACTTAGCCACATTTAAGTCCATTCCTGGACCAATCCTGAAGCTTCAGAGTTTCCAGTCAACCCTAGAAGTGGTGGTGGCAGACATGAATCGTCTTGCTGCCCATGAAGACTCCCTGACTCTGTTCAATGCACCACCACCATCCCCGGCGGCCTCTATGCCGAATTCCGATCCTGGACGGGTGATTATTTCTTTGCCAGCACCGCCCCATTAATCGGGAGACCTCAAACAATGTTGGGGGTTTCTAAATCAATGCCAGATGCATTTCTCTCTACAGTCTGCGCTTTCCCAAACTACTTAGTCTAGACAACTTTTATCCTATCCCTATTGGATAGCAAGGCCCTGGCCTGGGCCTCCCCTTTGTGGGAACATTCTGATCCTCTGTTTTCTAGTCTTCCGCAGTTTGTCTGCCTTTAAGCACATTTTTTATGAACCTGCAGGCTCCCCTCGATGGGCTCCGATTTTGTTACAGCTAAGACAAGGGACTCGCTCCTTGACCAATTATGCAATAGAGTTCCGCACGTTGGCCACTGAGCTGAACTGGCAGGGGGACAGTCTACATGCCATTTTTCTGGAAGGACTGGCACCATAGGCTTAAAGATGAACTCGGTGCACGGGAGAGCCCTGCATCCCTCAAAGGCCTAATTGATTTAACTGGGAAATTAGACAGACGACTCCAGGAGTGGGCCCGAGAAAACCAGTCTATTTTGAGGAACCACCCTAGGGTCCCACTTCCCTCCGTTGGGAACCGTCATCTACTCTCGGAGAACTCTACAGAAGAACCTATGCAACTGGGCTGTACCCACATCTTGGAGGAAAATAAAATCTCATCGTCACCAGCTCAGCCTTTGCCTGTATTGCAGGAACCAGGGTCATCATTGTCTTCAATGTCCTGAGAAAAAGGAACCTTCTTCACACTGAAGAATCACGGATTCGATAGCCCTTGGCCTTGCCACAGTGCCACCTTTGTTCCTACTGCCAGCCTCCTTGGAGCAGTCCCCTACCTGCTTTACCACCCAGGTCCTAGAGGACTCCGGTGCCGGGGGAAATTTTATCCAGCAAGACCTTGTGGATCAATATTGAATTTCCACGTGCCCCTTGACACCACCATTGGCTCTTGCTTCTGTCCATGGGGACTTCCTTCCCGAATTGGTGACTCGAGTTACACATCCTTTGACACTAAGGGTGGGACCCGATCACACTGAGCTCATTACCTAATACGTCCTTCCCAAAGCTGTGAACCCAGTTATATTGGGTCTGCCGTGGCTACAAAAACATCAGCCGCAGTTCGATTGGGCCTCGGCTGATCTTAATCAGTGGGGTCCACAATGTTCAGAAACCTGTTTGGAACCAGTGGAGCCTCCCAACTCTCTGATTGTGGCTACCGCTCTGCCTAACCTTCCGAGTCCAAGTAAGAGGTCACAGGAGATTCAGACCAATCCCAACTTCCTCCATAAGAACCTTTTCATGACCATCTTTGCACAGCTGAAGGAACAACCGACACACAAGACGGCCGAATACGGAGCCTTAAAAAGGGAACACAAGCAAGCCATGAAAGGATTTGTGTCCCTCCTGTCCTTTAAAGAAGAGGAAATCCAGAGTCTTCGTGTCCTTCTGCAACAAAAGAGAGGAAAACAGCCTCTCAAAGTACTTGAAGGTGTGGATGCCCTGTGTCTCAGTCTACGAAATTCCCAGAAGGGGAAGGGGTACGGTTATGTCGGCCGGCCGCGGAACCCGTGGTCGACCTTCCTCACCTCGCACCGTCTTCCCGAGGACAGGCTCCGGTCCCTTCCCAACACGGAGGGTGCGTCCCCAGCATTGCTCTCCTTGTGGCAACCCTGTCTGCTGCTAGTAGCTCCACGGTGTGGCAGGAATGCCACTGCTGCTTCCGGTGCAGGCCTGGCTCCTTAGTTGTGCACGCACGCCTCACTAGAATTTTTAAAGGGCCCGCAGCATGCTGAGGCTGCCGGTCCTTCTCACACTGACATCATGGGGGCCCAGTATATAAAGCCGGGTCTAGCCTTTGCTAGTTGCCTTCACAACTGGTCTTCTAGTTACTCATTGCCTTGGGCTTCCGTGTTTCTGATTTCCTGCCTTGTCTGCGTTTGACTCCTGGCTACAACCTCTACATTGCCTGACTACGCCTCTGATCCTCTCCGAGCCCCGATCTCTGCATTACCTGATGTCTCTGATCCTTCCTTCTGTGTATTTATACCTTGGAAGTATTTAAGTGTCATTATTATTTTTCTTCTTTCCTTCCTTTTATCTAGGATATACATGTTTAGATCTGTTAGTCTGTCCTCATATGCTTTAGGATGAAGAAACTTGTCATTTTAGTACCTGTCTTCTGGACCAGCTCTATTCAGTTTATATCATAAGAAAAAGATACAATCTACATAATTGTACACCTATCCTTTTATAAATGGTAACAAAAAGTTTCTTTGAAGTCCTATGGAAGCTTTTACTTTAAGTTTCTTCATCAACTGAATTGATGAAGAATCAGCAGTTTTTCATAAACTGAGTTCAAATTTGTGTACTACATGCCAGTATAATGTAAATATTAGGATTTCTTGTGCACCCTATGCTTTAGGGATGTGCAGAGCAAAATTTTATGTTCATATTTTTTATGTCCGAAAGGGGGTCCCACTTGCGGCCAATATGGACATAAAAAAAATCCAATGAGTTGGGTATATGTACATATGTGCAAAAAAAATTTAAACCCCCTCACCCTCCTTAATCCCCCCCCAGACTTACCACAACTCCCTGGTGATTGAGCGAGGAGTGAGGACGTCATTTCTGCAATCCTTGGCGAGAAGCATGTGACGTCGGTGGCACGTCGAGTGACGCGGCGTCACGTGATTCCCGGCTCGTTCGCGCCGGACGGCTCGTTCGGCCCAAAAAGAACTTTTGGCCAGCTTGGGGGGGCCTCCTGACCCCCTCAAGCTGGCCAAAAGTTCTTTTTGGGCCGAACGAGCCGTCCGGCGCGAACTTGCCGGGAATCACGTGACGTCGCGTCTGAGTGACGCGGCGCCACGTGATTCCCGGTGAGTTCGCGCCAGACGGCTCGTTCGGCCCAAAAAGAACTTTTGGCCAGCTTGAGGGGGTCAGGAGGCCCCCCCAAGCTGGCCAAAAGTTCTTTTTGGGCCGAACGAGCCGTCCGGCGCGAACGAGCCGGGAATCACGTGACGCCGCGTCACTCGACGTGCCACCGACGTCACATGCTTCTCGCCAAGGATTGCAGAAATGGCGTCCTCACTCCTCGCTCCATCACCAGGGAGTTGTGGTAAGTCGGGGGGGGGGGATTAAGGAGGGTGAGGGGGTTTATATTTTTATTTTGGCTCAACAATCGCGATTTCCCACATATCGAACATATCTATGTTCGATATGTGGGAAATCCGATCGTTTATGTCGAATCAATTTTTTAAGTAAAAAAAAAATATGAGTTGCGTTTTACTAATGCGGTCAATCCGAATGCACACCCCTACTATGCTTTGGCACGTGCGCCAGGCTCATGACCTGCGTACATCTTATAAAGAACAGTGATTGTAGGATGAGGTTGAAAGGGAGTAGACTCTGAAGTAATCTAAGGAAATATTTCTTTATAGAAAGGGTTGTGGATGCATGGAACAGCCTCCCAGTGAAGGTATGGAGACAAGGGCAGTGTCAGAATTCAAGAAAGCTTGGGACAGGCTCAGAGGATCTTTGTGGGAGAGATATACTCGACCTAGTGCTCACTAATGGGGATAATGTACTAATGTCTAGGTAGGTGCCCACCTCAGTACCAGTGATCATCAAATGGTATGGTTTGACATCACAAATAACATATGGAGAAGTCACTTGAAGACCCGCGTTTTGAATTTCAAAAATACAGACTTTGTCGAAATGGGGAGATACCTGGAGGTAGAACTAGAACACTGGGAAAAAATGGGAGAGGTGGTGCAATTACAAAAGCAACAAATCTATATATTAGAAAAGTAAGCAAAAGTAAGAGAAATAAGAAATCAATCTGGTTCTCCAAGTTAGTGTCTGAAAAAATAAAAGCAAAAGGAACAGCATTCAAGAAATATAAAGGATCTCAAAAAGAGGAACACAGGGAAGAATATATGGTGAAACTGAGAGAGGCAAAGATAGTAATCAAGAAAGCAAAATGTCAGGTGAAAGAATGAATTGCTAAAGAATTAAAGCAAGGTGACAAATCATTTTTCAGATACATCAGAGAAAGGAGAAACGTCCAAAGTTGTATATCAAAATTGAAAGATGAAAATGATCAATGTGTGGACAAAGTCGAAGAAATGGTGGAAATATTAAACAAATACTTCAGTTCGGTGTTCACTAAAGAAGACTCTGGAGAATGAACATCACTAGTTAATAAGACTGTGGATGGGAGTGGAGTAGATGAAATTCTGTTTACAGAAGAGAATGTATGGGAAGAGCTAGGAAAACTGAAAGTAGATAAAGCCATGGGGCCTGATGAGGTTCATCTCAGGATACTGCATGACCTGTTCAATAGATCCCTGGAAACAGGAGTGGTGCTGAGAGATTGGAGAAGAGTGGTAGTGGTCCCGCTTCACAAGAGTGGGAGCAGAGTGGAGGCTGGAAATTATACATCTGTTAGCCTCACCTCAGTGGTGGGAAAATTAATGAAGACTCTGCTGAAGGAAAGGATAGTGAACTATCTACAGTCAGGAGGATTGCTGGACCTGAGGCAGCATGGATTCACCAGGTGAAGGTCCTGTCAGACAAAAAGACAAAGAATTGGATCGAGGAAGAGCACTCTGTGATCTACTTGGATTTCAGCAAAGCTTTTGATATGGTTCCACATAGGAGGCTTGTGAATAAAATAAGAAGTCTGGGACTGAGCGCCAAGGTGGTGATACAGATTACAAACTGGTTGTTGGAGAGAGGACAGCATGTGATAGTAAATGGAACCTACTCTGAAGAGAGAACGGTGTTAAGTAGAGTGCCACAAGGATCGGTGTTGGGACCGATCTGTTCAGTGTCTTTGTGAATGACATTGCGGAAGGAATAGAAGTTAAAGTTTGTGTATTTGAGGATGATACTAAGATCTGCAACAGAGTGGACACGCTGGAAGGAGTAGATATAATGAGACATGATTTAAGGAACGTTGGTTGAAGAAATGGCAGCTGGGGTTCAATGCCAAGAAGTGCAGAGTCATGATTCTGGGGGATTGTAATCCAAAAGAGATGTATGTGAAAGGGGTGAAGGGCTGTTGTGCATGGAGAAGGAAAGGGACTATGGGGTGATAGTGTCTAGCTATCTGAAGACTGTGAAGCAATGTTACAAGGAAATAGCTAAAGCCAGAAGGATGAGGGCTGCATAGAGAAAGTAATAACTAGTAAGAAAAAGGAGGTGATAATCCCCTTCTACAGTTCTTTGGTGAAGCCTCACCTGGAGTATAGTGTTCAGTAATAAATGACTGCTTCATGGAACAATTGGTTCAGGAACCAACAAGAGAGGATCTTGGAGAGATACCAGTTCCGGATATGGTTTTCAGGGGTGATGAGTCAGATGAACTGAATGAAATCACTGTGAACTTGGAAGATGTAGTAGGCCAGATTGACAAACTAAAGAGTAGCAAATCACCTGGACCGGATGGCATGCATCCTAGGGTACTGAAGGAACTAAAAAAATGAAATTTCTGATCTATTAGTTAAAATTTGTAACCTATCATTAAAATTATCCATTGTACCTGAAGACTGGAGGGTGGCCAATGTAACCCCAATATTTAAAAAAGGCTCCAGGGGCGATCCGGGTAACTATAGACCAGTGAGCCTGACTTCAGTGCCGGGAAAAATAGTGGAAACTATTCTCAAGATCAAAATTGTAGAGCATATAGAAAGACATGGTTTAATGGAACACAGTCAACATGGATTTACCCAAGGGAAGTCTTGCCTAAACAAATCTTCATTTTTTTGAAGGGGTTAATAATCATGTGTCTAAAGGTGAAATGGTAGATGTAGTGTATTTGGATTTTCAGAAGGCGTTTGACAAAGTCCCTCATGAGAGGCTTCGAAGAAAACTAAAAAGTCATGGGATAGGAGGCGATGTCCTTTCGTGGATTATAAACATGTTAAAAGACAGGAAACAGAGAGTAGGATTAAATGGTCAATTTTCTCAGTGGAAAAGGGTAAACAGTGGAGTGCCTCAGGGATCTGTATTTGGACCGGTGCTTTTCAATATATATATAAATGATCTGGAAAGGAATACGACGAGTGAGGTTATCAAATTTGCGGATGATACAAAATTATTCAGAGTAGTTAAATCACAAGCGGATTGTGATAGATTACAGGAGGACCTTGCAAGACTGGAAGATTGGGCATCCAAATGGCAGATGAAATTTAATGTGGACAAATGCAAGGTGTTGCATATAGGGAAAAATAACCCTTGCTGTAGTTACACGATGTTAGGTTCCATATTAGGAGCTACCACCCAGGAAAAAGATCTAGGCATCATAGTGGATAATACTTTAAAATCATTGGCTCAGTGTGCTGCAGCAGTTAAAAAAGCAAACAGAATGTTAGGAATTATTAGGAAGGGAATGGTTAATAAAACGGAAAATGTCATAATGCCTCTTTATCGTTCCATGGTGAGACCGCACCTGGAATACTGTGTACAATTCTGGTAGCCGCATCTCAAGAAATAGTTGCAATGGAGAAGGTACAGAGAAGGGCAACCAAAATGATAAAGGGGATGGAACAGCTTCCCTATGAGGAAAGGCTGAAGAGGTTAGGGCTGTTCAGCTTGGAGAAGAGATGGCTGAGGGGGGATATGATGGAAGTCTTTAAGATCATGAGAGGTCTTGAACGGGTAGATGTGAATCGGTTATTTACACTTTCAAATAATAGAAGGACTAGGGGGCATTCCATGAAGTTAGCAAGTAGCACATTTAAGACTAATTGGAGAAAATTATTTTTCACTCAATGCACAATAAAGCTCTGGAATTTGTTGCCAGAGGGATGTGGTTAGTGCAGTTAGTGTAGCTGGGTTCAAAAAAGGTTTGGATAAGTTCTTGGAGGAGAAGTCCATTAATGGCTATTAATCAAATTTACTTAGGGAATAGCCACTGCTATTAATTGCATCCATGGCATGGGATCTTCTTAGTGTTTGGGTAATTGCCAGGTTCTTGTGGCCTGGTTTGGCCTCTGTTGGAAACAGGATGCTGGGCTTGATGGACCCTTGGTCTGAACCAGCATGGCAATTTCTTATGTACTTATGTTCTTAAAAGGGACAGAGCCAGGATAGAGGCGGTCCAGAGAAGAGCAACAAAAATGGTAGGGATTCTTCATCAAATGACTTATGAGAAGAGATTGAAGAACTTAAATACATATACCCTGGAGGAGAGGAGGTGCAGGGGGGATATGATACAGACCATGAGATACCTGAAAGGTTTTAATGATGCACAATCAACAAACTTTTTCCGTTGGAAAGAAATCAGTAGAACTAGGGGTCCTGTAATGAAACTCCAGGGAGGACGACTCAGAACCAATGTCATGAAATACACAGAGAGGGTGGTGGATGTTTGGAATGCCCTTCCAGAAGAGGTGGTGAAGACTGAAGCAGTGAAAGATTTCAAAGGGGCGCATGGGATAAACACTGTGAATCTCTAAAGGTTAGAGGATGGAAATGGGGGTAACTTGCTGGTGTAGTAGTCTACCCTTAACCAATAAGCCTGATACTTATGTTGGAACTCCAACATTGCTCTCTACTTCAACAGCAAGAGATAATGGAAAATTAGACTTAGACTGCAACCAACAAGGGCCCTGACTTTGATGGTTTGGGAAACTAAGAGGGTCATTTTCTATTGGTATTACACACGAAAAGGGACTTTTCGCATGCAAAAAGTCCCTTTTCGAGTGCGATAACTTGATGGGGCGGAGTTGGGGGCAGAGTCGGGACTGGAAGAGGAGTAGTCGGGGCAGCATTGGGGTGTTTGCGGCGTTAACTTCGCTGGCAGTGATAAGGTAAGACCCCTTATTCCTGCCTGTAGCACGCCTAATAGCATCACCTTTCACGGTGGCACTATTGGGTGCGAAAGCCGGCAGTGATAGCACCGCGGTGGTGTGATCTCTGCCCGCGTTCGAAGGCCCGGCCCCCGCTTCGCCCCTCCCACCCCCCATTACCGCGGGATTCAGAAAACTTTGCGACATAGCAAAATCGAGGCCTAAGTATGGGGGTGACCTGTATGGCATAGCAGATGCTACCATAAGCTTGCTGGGCAGACTGAATGGACTGTTTGGTCCTTTTCTACCATCATTTTCTATGTTTCTATTTCAAGAGGGATCTCATCTAGGCCTAGAGCTTTCCAGCATTGAGTTTCAATTGCTTTATCAAGTTCTTTTTCCTTATTGGCAAACTTACTTCTTTTTTTATTGGCAGTTGTTTTAGCTGTTTTAATGCATTAGGATGAACATTCCCATTTTGATTCAGTAAATTTGTAAGTGCTATTTCCAGTGATTAATATCACATTTGTTTGTGAAAAGTTGGATGGGGTATGTCTTCCAACCACTTGGCCAATAAGTGATAGAATCATAAATGTGCATATGTGTGGCTTACTAAGTGACCTTCCTATTTTATGATCATTTTTGCAGATAGCTAGCCTTAGGCCTGGATTTACCATTCTACCGCAGAATGTTGAATCCCGCGAAAACGGGGGGGGGGGGGAGCGAAGGAGGGGGGGGGGGGGGGGTGTCTGCGAAAGTTGGCTGCCATCGCACCACCGCGGTGTTATCTTTGCCGGCTTTCGCACCCAATAGCACCACCGTGAAAGGTGGTGCTATCGGGCGAGTTACTGGCGACGATAACATAATTTACCTTATTGCCGCCAGCGAAGACATCGTTGTGTCTGCCTCCTTGCCACCCCAGCTCCACCCCTCCCTGCCCTGACTCCGCCCCGGCAAACTATCGCACACAAAAAAGGACTTTTCACATGCGATAGGCTTAGAAAATGACCCCCTTAGGCAGGAAATAACTTGGTGCACATCTAAAAAAGTTAATTTTAAGAGTACCTTTACTTTAAAAATGACATGAGGTAGAAATGTCATCAGTTCATAATCTATATATGTGTCCATTGCTTTGTGATTGCCATGGTTAGCTATATTTGCCCAGTACATCCGGTATACCTGCACTGAACATGAGAGAAAAGAGGTGCCAGTATATTTCTATGATATGGGTCACTTCCTGAAGGAGATGTGTGCTTTTGGTGATCTATCAGAATTGTGAATAACTAACTAACTTTTGGTGCTAAAATGCATGTTTATTTTCTAATAGACCATCACTAGTTGCAGAAGGGATGATTAACCTTGTTGAAGACACGAGTTTAAATGGAGCAGTCATGAAGGTCACATGTTCAGAAGGAATTCATTTTGAAGAATATGCACCACAATATGAACCAAAGATGTAATAAATGTTAATTTGTAATTATCAACTGATCTTTATATATGTTTAATAGTAATTCATTTCCAAATTATGCTTTTAGAAGATTATTTCAAGGGCCAGATTTAAGAAATAGGCAAAAGCACTGCAATCCTATTTTGCATCTTTTAGCATATGCAGTTGCAGTTCTTTTTCACAAAATTTTGACTAGTTCCAAATGTTTTCCATAGGCAAAACATATACTTTTGCAAGATTGGGTTTTACAGCATTTATGCAGACTTCTTGTTCTAATGGATATGAGTTAAGCTTTCAGTAAGAGGCCTAATTGCAAATATTTGTAAAACTGCATGTACTTGTAAGCCCGCATGGTGCAAAATGATTTATTTAGCTTTTTTCCTATTGACATACAATAGAAAATTGTTGGGGAGGTACGAATGTATGAAAATCAATGAATATTTTAATGACATTTTCAATTTCATTTCATTTTTAAAACAAAACAAACAACATTTTTCATTTGTGTTTGTTTTATTTTAAAAAAATATAAGGCTGTCACCCCTCCCCCCAATACACATACACCCAGGTCCTCCACTGATCCTCCCCAGCTTCCTACCTGCAAATTGTCTTACATTCTTGTTGAAAATTTCTTCATGGGGCATGCATGATCTCTGATTGCTCCTGCCCTGCAGCTGCCACTATTACAAATGGTGCCAGCAGACCAAGGCCAAGTCCATTGTAAATATTTGCCAGAGCTGGCTAAGTCCAAAAAAATAATGGAATGAAAAGAAGAGAGTTCTCCAATTCCCATACACACCCCAAAATAAAATGAAAAAAGAAATATCTGTGCATACCCCTAGAAAACAGCTTCAGTAAATTAGGCCCTAAATCTTTTAAAATTTACCTCAATAATAATATTTACCTCAATAATTTTTTGCATGAATCTGAAATGTTGCACAAATGCATATTTCAAACATATGCAAAATTATCATAATGTTTGCAGATTTTTATGATTTATTTTGCCTAATCCTATAGACTGGCTCTATGAATGCAAAAATATTTAAATTTTAAATAATAATGTAGGATACCCAAACACAAAATTAAATTTGACGGACAAAATTAATACAAATTTACTTGAATATAAAATAATCATAACTTGATGTTTTTTGAGGCAATAACTCATAATCAAATAGATCTGTATTCTAAAAAATGTGATGTGTGCTAAAAATTATGCACTATGGGATAGAGATAAACATTTCCCAAGATGACCTGAATGTGGCATTACAAGAAATGCTGCATTCTAAATATCTTCAGATATTAGATATGACTGTACACTATTTTTGACAGTTTTATTTATTTTCTTGGTTGAATATATGCTTGACAGAGATATTTTTGGACCAGTAGATATTTGGAAATGTATATTTTTCTTCAAATAAAGAAATACTGCTATGCATAATAAAAAAAAAGAATGACTCTAAATAGCTGTTTTTCACATATTATGTCTGTACATTAACAATATATTATAAGCAGCAAAAATCTGCAGTATATAAATACAAAGACCCGACTAACCCAGTTTATCAATTTTTCAAGTGTTCACTGATGACAAAAAGAATTAAAGTAAAAGCCAGCATAATTTCCTAAATAAAATCAGCATTTATTTATTTTTTGTTTGGATTTAGTTTATGCCTTTTTATTGGCAGTTCAAAAATTGGAAGAATGATCCAACAGAAGAAAATAGGATAATGCATAAGCATTGGCAAATTAAATGTAAGACATTGATATGACAGGCTAAGAGAGAATTTGAAAAGAAGTTGGCCGTAGAGACAAAATCTCACAGTAAAAACTTTTTTAAATATATCCAAAGCAGAAAGAATGTGAGGGAGTCAGTTGGACCATTAGATGATCGAGGGGTTAAAGGGGCACTTAGAGAACATAAGGCCATTGCGGAAAGATTAAATGATTTCTTTGCTTCGGTGTTTACTGAAGAGGATGTTGGGGAGGTACCCATACTGGAGAAGGTTTTCATGGGTGATGATTCATATGGACAGAACCAAATCATGGTAAACCTAGATGTGGTAGGCCTGATTGACAAACTGAAGAGTAGTAAATCACCTGGACCAGATGGTCTACACTCCAGAGTTCTGAAGTAACTCAAAAATGAAATTTCAGACCTATTAGTAAAAATTTTTAACCTATCATTAAAATCATCCATTGTACCTGAAGACTGGAGGATAGCTAATGCAGCCCCACTATTTAAAAAGGGCTCCAGGGGCGATCTGGGAAACTACAGACTGGTTAGCCTGACTTCAGTGCCAGGAAAAATAGTGGAAAGTGTTCTAAACATCAAAATCACAGAACATAAAGAAAGACATGATTTAATGGAACAAAGCATGGTTTTACCCAAGGCAAGTCTTGCCTCACAAATCTGCTTAACTTTTTTGAAGGAGTTAATAAACATGTGGATAAAGGTGAACTGGTAGATGTAGTGTACTTGGATTTTCAGAAGGCATTTGACAAAGTTCCTTATGAGAGACTTCTAGGAAAAGTTTTGTTCTTCTTATGATATATTGTAACTGAACCTTTTGCGGCACCTGTTAGGATGTACTACAGTATGCATACGCATTCAACCACCTTAGTTAATGTGCCAACATGTAAACCGTTGCGATGGTAATTAACTTAGCAACTGTATAGAAAATATATTAAATAAATAAATAAAAGTGAAAAGTCATGGGATAGGTGGCGATGTCCTTTCATGGATTACAAACTGGCTAAAAGACAGGAAACAGAGAGTAGTATTAAATGGACAGTTTTCTCAGTGGAAGGGAGTGGGCAGTGAAGTGCCTCAGGGATCTGTATTGGGACCCTTACTTTTCAATATATTTATAAATGATCTGGAAAGAAATACGAGCGAGGTAATAAAATTTGCAGATGATACAAAATTGTTCGGAGTAGTTAAATCACAAGCAGATTGTGATAAATTGCAGGAAGACCTTGTGAGACTGGAAAATTGGGCATCCAAATGGCAGATGAAATTTAATGTGGATAAGTGCAAGGTGATGCATATAGGGAAAAATAACCCATGCTATAGTTACACAATGTTAGGTTCCATATTAGGTGCTACCACCCAAGAAACAGATCTAGGCTTCATAGTGGATAACACATTGAAATCGTCGGTTCAGTGTGCTGTGGCAGTCAAAAAAGCAAACAGAATGTTGGGAATTATTAGGAAGGGAATGGTGAATAAAACGGAAAATGTCATAATGCCTCTATATCGCTCCATGGTGAGACCGCACCTTGAATACTGTGTACAATTCTGGTCGCCACATCTCAAAAAATATATAGCTGTGATGGAGAAGGTACAGACAAGGGCGACCAAAATGATAAGGGGAATGGAACAACTCCCCTATGAGGAAAGATTAAAGAGGTTAGGACTTTTTAGCTTGGAGAAGAGATGGCTGAGGTGTTTAAAATCATGAGAGTTCTAGAACAGGTAGATGTGAATCGGTTATTTACTCTTTCAGATAATAGACTAGGGGGCACTCCATGAAGTTAGCATGTGGCACATTTAAAACTAATCAGAGAAAATTCTTTTTCACTCAACGCACAATTAAAAGTACACTGACTTCCGCAAGTATCTTGCCTACGCCTTGTATATTCCTGTAAATAGTCCGTTGCAGTTTTATTTATTGCTTTAATTCCTCCACCTCCTGCTCTTTGTATACTCCTCCTTGTTCGCCCTCCCTGTTCATTGTAATTTCTGCCTTTAAAGTTACATTGTAAACCGGTATGATGTATGCATACTAATACCGGTATATAAAAGTTTTTAAATAAATAAATAAATAAACTCTGGAATTTGTTGCCAGAGGATGTGGTTAGTGCAGTTAGTATAGCTGTGTTTAAAAAAGGATTGGATACGTTCTTGGAGCATTACCTGCTATTAATTAAGTTGAATTAGAAAATAGCCACTGCTATTAAGAGCAACAGTAACATGGAATAGACTTAGTTTTTGGGTACTTGCCAGGTTCTTATGGCCTGGATTGGCCACTGTTGGAAACAGGATGCTGGGCTTGATGGACCCTTGGTCTGATCCAGTATGGCATGTTCTTATGTTCTTAGGTTCATTAGGTATTTTCTTATCCCCATAGGGCTTACAATCTTAGAGTTTGATTTACTAAGGCTTTTTATCCATTTTAATCCAAATTTTAAAAGGCCAGTGCATGTATATCCTGAGGTTATGCGTGTGGCTGGGCCTTGTGTGTGCTGCATGCATTTTCGGGCCCGGCCATGCAGTAACCCCTGTTCCATGCCGAAGTGCCAAGTCTCTCAAAAGGGGAGGGCAGGGGGGCAGGCAGGGACAGTGCCAGTCAACGCGGTCCCAGGGAAGCTCGCAATGGCTGCTGGGCAGAGCGCAGAGATTACTTCTTCTCCGGAGGAGCAGTAAGTAGCGAACTAAAAAATTTGGGCATGGTTAGGGGAGGTTTAGGGGGCGTAGTAGAGAGTGGAAGAGGGAGGAAGGATAGGGGAATAGGGGTAGGAAGTTCCCTCCCAGTCCACTCCATTCATCTTTTCCTTTCCAGACCTAACCATGCCCCCCTTTCGTGGTGGGTAAAAACATGCATGTTGGAAAAACTGCACATGAACTTTCACCTAAACTGAGTAGAGTAGTTTTTAAAAAATGTTTTTTACACATGGTTTTAAACATGTTTAACTATATAAAAATCTTAAATTGCCCTCCCCAGTTCAGAACCAAATATGTTCAAATCTGGTCTCAACTTTATGTGGTATAAAGAGGGGATGTGTTTTTGTTTTTAAACAAAATGAAAAATGCGACAAAACACTTGCTTTGCATTTTGTTGTTTAAAAATGAAACATGCTTTCTACAAAATTGTATTTTTTCGTTGACTTTCATTTTAGAATATCAACAAAAAAATCCTAAAAGCTGCCAAAACAATAAAATTAACTTCCTCACCTGAGGTCTTCACCATAACTCCCTGCCAACCCCTAGAGTTTGTCTACTCCTTTCCTGAGGTTTGTGAATTAGAAAGGGGCAGGAATGATCCTCAGTTGCTTGTTACCCCACCAAGTCCCAGTTCAAAAATGGCACCATTGTTTAAAACAAAACGGTGCTGGCCTCTGAGCCACCCAGTACCATTTTCAAAGCAGAATTCAGCAGATTAGTAGCAGCTGGGGATTACCCCAGTTTATTTTTACTTTGTAGACTCTAGAAATGGGATTAGAGTCCTTTAGAGAGCATAGGCAGGTTTATGAGGAAGGTCGGGGGGTGGGGGGGGGGTGGAGAGTGTGTGGTGGCTGGTGTTGCAGTTTCTTTTAGTTTTACTATTTAGGTTTTTTTTTGTTATGTACTTTTTTTCAGTTCCATAAACAAAATGAACCAAAATAAGTATTAAGCAAACCAAAGCACACATTTTAAAAAATGAAGTGAAAAAATGATATAAAACAAAAAAAATTTCCCTACTTACCAAGAGCATAAAGATTAATTTAGAGTGAATCTGTTCAAATATGAATAAAGTTCCAATATATCATATGAATAAAGTTTTAAAAAAAATACTTCCCAACTTCCAGGTATGTCAAAGATCCATGTTTAATAAAAACATTATAGCAGAAACATTTAAAGTGACATATGTGCGCGTGTTTGCCAGCACCCGCACATGGACGCATTGATTTTATAAAACGCGCGTGTTTATGCACACATGTTATAAAATCGGTAACCCGCTCATACATATGCACACCATATTTATCGACGCATGCATGTGCGTGTGAATACTGTCTCAAGTGCGTAAGTGGGGGATTTTAGTAGATGCGCGTAGCGACACAGGCCTATTTCCTTCCCAGTTTGCCCCAGTAAAAGAGAGAACTTCCTAAATCACCTGCCTAACTAGCCTCCCTTTTATCCTACTAACTCCGCCCCTTAAAACCTCACTACTAACTCTTTTTTCTTAATTTATTTACTTGCATGCAGCCCATAGCAGAAGCAAGTAATGCAATTGTGGGATCCCAGTGCGTGCTAATTTCCATAACTGATTTCATGGTGCAGTCCCAGCCTGCCCATGCCCTGCACAGACCATGTTCCTGTCCTACCCTTTTTTCAGAAAAACTATTTTTATCCACATACCAGGAGATACATGCATGGCTGCAAGCCTTTTAAAATCCAAGTGGTGCGCACACATGCAAGTCATGCAGCGTATCTCCCGGTTTTGCCATGTGCAACCCTTTTAAAATCTACCTCGATAGGTTCAACACATTTGACTTAGGCCACGTTTCTACAAACAATGACCATGGCTGGTCAAGGGTATTAGGTGCCCCAAGCAAAACATTACAGCTTTGTGTCCCTCACCTATGCCCTTCCTTCCATAGCATGCAAATTTTATCTCCTGCTTATTCATTATGGTTTCCTGAAGTCCTGATGGCTGAGGGTCCTTCAGGATAGGTTTGGGAGCCACTGCTTTACAACATGTTGCGATGGTAGGTGGACCCTTGGCCTAGTGCAGGATTGGTAGGCTCCCTGGTTGGACCCAGGGAGCGCCTGCCACCAGGAGGCAGAGCACAGGATGTGACAGAGGATAACTGGAGCTTCACCACTGGAAGCCCGAGGTCCTCCCGAGTTGAGCCCTTGTGGACCTGAGCCGCTTGGACGTAGGTGGGCCTTGCAGGATCTCCTAGAGATATAGGTCAGGGGTGTGCCCACCAGGATCAAGGGTGTGCGGTTGACATTCAGGCTAGGAGCCGAAGGTGCCTGAGAAGGCCAGAAGATTGTCTTCACGGACAAGGCTAGGATCAAGGCCAGATTCAAGGAAGAGTGGTCAGCCAAAGCGAGGGTCAATATCCAAAAATCAGTCCGAGAGTAGTCAGCCAAAGCGAGGGTCAGGTTCCAGAAGGTCAGTATAGTCAAGGTCAGGCAGAGGTAAATATCTGGGCAGTGATCAGCGTAGTCAAGACAAGCAGAGGTCAGTACCGGTAAGTCAGTCCAATGGTACTACCTGAGTATATATGGAACAGGAGGATGCTGGAACAGGAGGACTCAGGAGCAAGGCTGAAATGAAACTGGAATAAGGCTGAGACAAAACTGAGACAAGGCTGAGGAACACGCAGGCAAACTAGCACACATTAGGTGTCGACCCGTTTGCAAAGGCACAGAAGTGATGTCTGGGACTTCCTCAAGAGGAGCGTGCAATCAGGGCATGCCAAAGAGCTGGGATCCGCCCCTGGCCCTTTAAGAGGCTGGACGGTCCATGCGCGCGTGCCTAGGTGTGGGGCCGACGCCACGGAGGACGTCGAGCCCCGTCAGGAGGCCTGGCTGGTGGAGGAAGGCCCACCGCTGCGGAACGCCGAGGCCTAGCCAAGCTTGCAGCAGCTTCCAGGGAGGATGGCCCGGGACCCGTGGGAGTCTTGGAGGGGTGAGTAGGCCTGGACGCGGACCGAGCATGGACGGGATGTGCAACAGTACCCCCCCCCCCCCCTTCTAGGCCTCCCCCTCCTCAGACGAGGCTTGTCAGGATGTGCCCTATGGAATTCCCGGAGGAGGGTTTTATCTAGGATATTCTGTGAGGGCTCCCAGGAGTTCTCTTCGGCCCCATACCCTTCCCAGGCAAGGAGGTATTCCCAGCGTCCTCGACGTCGACGGACGTCGAGGACCTTCCTTACCTGGAGGGAGTCGTCAGGTTCTGTAGCAACTTCCGGAGGTGGAGGGTCCTTGTGAGAGGGCCATGAGAGCACAAGGGGTTTTAGCAAGGACATGTGAAAGTCCAATGGTACTACCTGAGTATGTCCAAGAGGCGTCGTCATGGTTAAAAAATACCATTCTTGAAGCACAGTCCAGATGTATTCCACACATTAAGAAAGGTGGAAAGAAGGCAAAATGATTACCGGCATGGTTAAAAGGGGAGGTGAAAGAAGCTATTTTAGCCAAAAGATCTTCATTCAAAAATTGGAAGAAGGATCCAACAGAAGAAAATAGGATAAATCATAAACGTTGGCAAGTTAAATGTAAGACATTGATAAGACAGGCTAAGAGAGAATTTGAAAAGAAGTTGGCTGTAGAGGCAAAAACTCACAGTAAAAACTTTTTAAAATATATCCGAAGCAGAAAGCCTGTGAGGGAGTCAGTTGGACTGTTAGGTGATCAAGGGGTTAAACGGGCACTTAGAGAAGATAAGGCCATCGTGGAAAGATTAAATGATTTCTTTGCTTCGGTGTTTACTGAAGAGGATGTTGGGGAGGTACCCATACTGGAGAAGGTTTTCATGGGTGATGATTCATATGGACAGAACCAAATCATGGTAAACCTAGATGTGGTAGGCCTGATTGACAAACTGAAGAGTAGTAAATCACCTGGACCAGATGGTATACACTCCAGAGTTCTGAAGGAACTAAAAAATGAAATTTCAGACCTATTAGTAAAAATTTGTAACATCATTAAAATCATCCATTGTACCTGAAGACTGGAGGATAGCAAATGTAACCCCAATATTTAAAAAGGGCTCCAGGGGCAATCCGGGAAACTACAGACCGGTTAGCCTGACATCAGTGCCAGGAAAAATAGTGGAAAGTGTCCTAAACATCAAAATCACAGAACATATAGAAAGACATGGTTTAATAGAACAAAGTCAGCATGGCTTTACCCAGGGCAAGTCTTGCCTCACAAATCTGCTTCACTTTTTTGAAGGAGTTAATAAACATGTGGATAAAGGTGAACTGGTAAACATAGTATACTTGGATTTTCAGAAGGCGTTTGACAAAGTTCCTCATGAGAGGCTTCTTGGAAAAATAAAAAGTCATGGGATAGGTGGCGATGTCCTTTTGTGGATTGCAAACCGGCTAAAAGACAGGAAACCATGGACAATTTTCTCAGTGGAAGGGAGTGGACAGTGGAGTGCCTCAGGGATCTGTATTGGGACCCTTACTTTTCAATATATTTATAAATGATCTGGAAAGAAATACGATGAGTGAGATAATCAAATTTGCAGATGACACAAAATTGTTCAGAGTAGTTAAATCACAAGCAGATTGTGATAAAGTGCAGGAAGAGCTTGTGAGACTGGAAAACTGGGCATCCAAATGGCAGATGAAATTTAATGTGGATAAGTGCAAGGTGATGCATATAGGAAAAAATAACCCATGCTATAATTACACAATGTTGGGTTCCATATTAGGTGCTACAACCCAAGAAAGAGATCTAGGAGTCATAGTGGATAACACATTGAAATCGTCGGTTCAGTGTGCTGCGGCAGTCAAAAAAGCAAACAGAATGTTGGGAATTATTAGAAAGGGAATGGTGAATAAAACGGAAAATGTCATAATGTCTTTGTATCGCTCCATGGTGAGACCACACCTTGAATACTGTGTACAATTCTGGTCACCACATCTCAAAAAAGATATAATTGCGATGGAGAAGGTACAGAGAAGGGCTACCAAAATGATAAGGGGAATGGAACAACTCCCCTATGAGGAAAGACTAAAGAGGTTAGGACTTTTCAGCTTGGAGAAGAGATGGCTGTGGGGGGATATGATAGAGATGTTTAAAATTATGAGAGGTCTAGAACAGGTAGATGTGAATCGGTTATTTACTCTTTCGGATAGTAGAAAGACTAGGGGGCACTCCATGAAGTTAGCATGTGGCACATTTAAAACTACAGTGTCAGGCTAGACTCTGAACACACAAACACAGATTTGAATCTTTTATTAAACAGTTGTGGAAACCACCAGGGGTGGCAGTAGTGAGTAGTGGATGTTGAGCCCAGCTGGGCAGGTCTCCCACAGAATGCTGGAACAGCGAATCCTCTGCTAGGCTGTTCTGTAGTGGAAAGAGACTGAGAGTTATGAGTACACGATAAGAAGCATTCAGAGTCCCAGATAGAATTAGGATAAGCTCCGAGACAGGGAGAGCAGGCCCTCGAGGAGCGAATACCTGATCCCTTAGAGCAGAGAGACTCAGTTGTATTATACTCGCGTAGCAGTAATAGAGATTCCACTAGACGAGAGGTCTGGCACCAGAACAGAGGGCAGGCCCTCGAGGAGCGAGTACCTGGTTCCAGTGAAGCAGTACTGTGGAATAGATGGTAGTTGTACTCACAGATGGAAACTGTTAGTGAAGTCTTCCAAGTAGAAGGGTTTGAAGATGCAGGCAGCGACTCAGGGAACATGGGCCCTCGAGGAGCGAGTACCGGTTTCCTGATAGCACCTGAAAGAAGCAGAAGAGGCCTCCGAGGAACGGGTACCCCGTTAGCAACCCTGAAGGGTGTAAGAGTTCCAGATAATGCTGGAGTGGCAGAGCAGCTTCGGTACGGAGAGCAAATCCCATCCGTAGAGATACCGTTGCTAACTCGATGAGCTAGCAAATACTGTAGGCTTAAATATCCGGGCAGCGTGATGTCATGTCAGGGGGATGCCCCTGAGGTTCGCGCTAACATGGAAATAAAGATGAGGGTGGCGTGTGCGTGTGTGCCCTAAGGTACCTTGGGGGAACATGGCGGGAGGCAGCACCAAAGCTGGTCCAGGGAAGCCAGATAGGACGGCAAACAGACGCTGTGGCATCCAGTAGTCCAAGGTGAGTGGGAGGAGCCGCAAGTAGTGAGAGGTAGGTGGGATGAAGCCATTGAAGACCGACAGTCGCAACAAAGGGACAGGAAACAGCTGGAGAAGGCCACAAGGGCGACTGGCAGGAGGTTTTTGTCTGGCACAGGACTCAATGTATGCTTGAATGTCTTTTTTCATTGACGGCCACCAATAAAATCGCTGTAGGGTGGCGAATGTATGGGCCTGTCATGATTGACAAGCTAACCGGGAGTAGTGAGCCCAATTCTAAAGCTTGTCCCTTAGTGTCTGAGGGACCACTGTTTTCCCTACGGGGACTGAATGGGTAGCATCCAGAACTATCTTCTCCAGGTCAATGATGTAACGTGGTGTTTCCGTAACATCTTCAGGTGTAAAAGAGCGTGAAAGAGCATCTGCCCAGACATTTTTATCTGCAGGGTAATATTTCAGCAAGAAATCAAATCGGTTGAAGAATAGTGACCATCGAGCTTGACGGTGGTTGAGTCTCTGTGCATGACATAGATATTCCAGGTTCTTGTGATCAGTGAACACAGTTATTTGGTATTGTGCACCTTCTAGCCAGGGATGCCACTCCTCGAACGCCAGTTTGATAGCGAGCAATTCTTTATCGCCAATGCCGTAATTTCTTTCAATAGGAGGAAACATCTAGAGAAAAACCAGCAGGGTTGAAGAACATATGTATCACTGTTCTGACTGAGCACGGCCCCTATACCGACATCAGAGGCGTCGATCTCAACGGTGAATGGCTGATGAGGATCGGGATGGCGTAAACAGGATTTCTTGAGGAAGGCTTCCTTAAGTGTTTGAAATGTGATGATAGCTTCAGAAGACCAGTGTGACAGGTTAGCTCCTTTCTTAGTCAACGCAGTGAGTGGCCCTGTCAAGGTTGAATAATTTTTGATGAATGTGTGATAATAATTAGTAAAGCCAAGAAAGCGGCGGAGGTCAGTCTTGTATGCTTCTTGTCTTCTGGGGGTCCATTTGGAAACCTTTATTAGACACAATGGGGCGGATTTTTAAAAATCCGTGCGTGCCGGCGCGCCTATTTTGCATAGGCCGCCGGCGCGCGCAGAGCCCCGGGACGTGCGTAAGTCCCAGGGCTTCCTGTCGGGGGCATGGCGGGGGGGCATGGCGGGATGACGCGGCGTTTAGGGGGCGGGGCGCGGCGTTTCGAGGGCAGCGACATGGGCGTGGTTTCAGCCCGGGGACGTTCCGGGGGCGTGGCCGCGGCCTCCGGAACAGCCCCCGGGACCGGACCGGACCATGGAGCGGGGAAGCCGGCCGACGCACGCAAAGGTAAGGGGGGGTTTAGATAGGGCCGGGGGGGTAGGTTAGGTAGGGGAAGGGAGGGGAAGGTGGAGGGAGGGCGAAGGAAAGTTCCCTCAGAGGCCGCTCCGAAATCGGAGCGGCCTCGGAGGGAGCAGGCAGCGTGTGCTGGGCTCGGCGCGCGCAGGTTGCACAAATGTGCACCCCCTTGCGCGCGCCGACCCCGGATTTTATAAGATACGCGCGTATCTTATAAAATCCAGCGTACTTTTGTTCGCGCCTGCTGCGCGAACAAAAGTATGTGCTCGCGTATTTTTTTAAAATCTGCCCCAATGTACCCTAAGAAGGGAACAGACTCTTGATGAAAAACACACTTCTCGAGCTTGGCGTATAGATGATTCTCCTGTAGTCTCTGCAAGACTGTGATGATGTCTGCTTGGTGGGTTTGTACATCACGGGAAAAGATGAGGATGTCGTCTAAGTATACGACCACACATTGGTATAACAAATCTTGCAGGATGTCATTTATCATATTTTGAAATACGGCCAGGCATTGCACAGGCCAAATGTCATCACCAAATACTTGAAGTGGCCATCGTGAGTATTAAAGGCCATTTTCCATTTGTCTTGATGGATGCGGACGAGATTGTAAGCACCCTTTAGATCTAACTTAGTGAAAATTTTTGTGCCTTGTAGCTGGTCACACAATTCTGAAATTAATGGTAATGGCTACCGATCTTTAATGGTGATTTCATTCAGACCTCTGTAGTCAATGCAAGAGCGAAGGGATCCATCCTTCTTGCCGACAAAAAAGAACCCGGCTCCTGCCGGTGACAGAGGGTCTAATGAATCCTTTCTGCAGATTTTCTTGAATGTAGGCCAACATGGCAGTCTCTGATAATGAGTGGATACACTCTTCCTCTGGCTGGCTCTGTGTCTGGTTTTAGATTGATTGCACAGTCAAAAGGCCTATGTGGTGGAGGCACATTTATTTATTTAAAACTTTTTATATACCGTCTTTAGCAAATTAGATTTGAACAAAAGCGGTTTACACTAATGAGCAAAATAATAAATACTATTCTTTCATAAAGTGAAAGTAAAAATAAAAATGAAATAAAATAATAAAAAGTATGAATAAAAATGACATAGTAACTTATCACTATCAATATTACTAAATATCTTTATCCTAAAAGATATAGAAATAAAATTAAATTAACTTTAAATTTAACAAAACATAAAGATCTTTGAAGTACCTAGCAACACCCCTGTATGAAATCTTATAACACAGAATCATAATAGTTTGCGTCCTTCCTCTGTTTGGTGGCTAATTACTTCATGTATTTTATATGTGTTCTTTAGTACTATATATAGCAGATAATATATGAGAGATGATCTGTCAATTGAGGTGTTGGTGGTAATGGTATATGTGTGGGTATGTAGTATGGAGATAAGGAATGACTGACTTATTTCTAAAGCAGCTTATATACTATAGAAATGACTAAAGCTCCGTGTGCTACCTAATGCAATGATAAGCCAATGCAATACCAGCATGTAAAAAACATGTGTCCAAACTGGCCGCATATTTTTTTTAATGTGCACACATCCACCTGTCCTGGGCATCGATGCAATAGGCAAATGATCTGCCACGCTAAAAGAGATGCACAATGGGTAATTTGTGCATCCCTAGTGCTCTGCATCGGATTCCAAGGAGAAATGGCAGTGCATTTAGAACAGCCTGGCCAGAGCTCCCTTCTTTTCACTGGCACTTGCCAGTGAATGGATCAATCAGTAGGAAGTGAAAGAGTGAATAAATTAATATGCTGGCAGGGATTCTGATTGGGCCAGACCTTGGGGATGCTACTTTCTCTGGTTCCTCCTATTTTAGTATGACTAGGATACTAATAGAAGGAATCACAGAAAGCAGGATTATTTGTTTCTTTTCGTCAGCCCTTGAATGCTGCATGCTTTAATGCCTGCTCCCGGGCAGGCATTACATTTCAGCATTAAAATGGCCACCATGGCCGCACATCAGTTTTTTAATCGGGGGAGGGTGGGTTAATAGTTTCAACAACATGAATTTACATGTGATGAGCGCTATTAGCTACATGCTGGTTTGAATGTGCTAATCCCCTTATTGCATGAGGGGTTTTGGACACACATCCAAAACGTGCATCCAAGAGGGTATAAAGCTGTGTCCTTGGCCAAGCGTGCAATATCAGCTTATGAGTTTTCATTTTAATGATATAGGGCCTCATTTTCTAAAGTTTCGCAGGTCTGCGATACTTTAGAAAATTGCACTACTCTGGGGAGGGGGGGCGGTCATGCGCTAGCCGGCAGCGATCGCACCGCACCGCCACGGTGCGATCGCTGCCGGCATCGCGTCCAATAACTACACCATAGAAGGTGTAGTTATTGGGCGCGAAATAGCAAGCGAAAAGGGCCTTACCTTTCCGCTCTGCGTGCTGTCCTCGCGCCGTCCTCGCTGAGTCGGCCCTGGTGACGCCCCCGACTCCTCCTCTTCCGAGGCCAACTCCACCCCGATTTCAGTAGCGCAGGCCTGCGCTACTTTTGCTAGCTATCGCAGGCTTGCGCTAACAGCGCAAGCCTGCGATAGCTTTGGAAAATGAGGCCCATAATTTGTGCCAGTATAAATATGATGCATGATATTGTAGAAAATTTACAATTATGAGGAAATATGATTTTATATGTAAATATTAAAGATGGATATTTGTAAGTGTTTGAAAGCAAGTAGAAAGTGTCCAACTTTCAAGTGGAAATATGGAAGGTGTTACAATACACATCACAGAGAAATAGATAGAGAGAGAGAGGAGACTATGGTAAAAAAAAAAAAAAAAAAAAAAAGGCAGGTAGGCTTATTTTGGATAAAAGATATAGCTTGAATGTTGTGTCTGCTAAAGTAAATCAATTTTTAAAAAACACAAGCCACAATCTCCAAGGGAAATTTTGCATGAATCGTTTAAAAGAGATTTTTGCATGTTTAGTTTAATTTTATTTGTTTTATTATTATTGCAATTTATTTTTATATTGGATTTAGGTATGTATTTTTAAATTGTATCACTGCTTTGATAACATGTTTAACAAGCGAGATATTAAGAATAACAAAATGAAATCTAATGAAATAAATCAAAAAAGCAAATTAAAAAAAAACTGTAGCCATTGTTAAAATTAGTGAAAGGGTCTTAAAATATCCTGTGCATGTGTGTGAATGGGGGAGGTTATCTGATAAAATAAATCGAATAAAAAGAAAAGGGTTTGTCCCAGATAACTGTTCTTTAGTACAAAATAATTTGAAATGTGTCAAAATCACTGCACAAGGAAGCAATGGGCGAAGCTGACTGCGGCAGTGCTGTGGCCCCAACATAGAAAGACTTGAGTGAGAATAAATACAGTTTGATCTGAGGGCTGCTGGAGGTGAATACAATGTGAAAATGTATTTTAGTGTGCATGTCTGTGGGCAGAGTGAAGGGTGTTGATGACGTGCAGATTGTAGCTCTTTCAGGCCCTGCTGAATATTTTCTTTTCTTGATGAAGATCTCATGAATATCCTCTTTCCTGGCAGTTGCTATGTGAGGATTTTAATTTGTTTTATAATTTATTCACCCTTCAGATTTTGGGTGAATTAAACCTAGTTTGAATTGTTTTCTGGTTATCAGTATTTCTTTTCCTTTCTTTATTATTGGAGTCTGTAACCGCACAGTGTTTGTTTTATTCCCCTATTAGTGCCCCTGGTGTGTTAAGAAAACCCCCCAAAATGGTTTAAAAGAAAAAGAAAAAAAAAACCAATATGGAAAGATGGATCAGTAGATATCTATATGAAACAGCGCGCTGGGTGTCATAGCAAAAAGCATTCGCATTAACCACTGGGAACATGTTTCAGAAACAAGATGAAATTAGTATCTCCCTAAGTTACAAAGATCACATGCAAGCTAT
Source organism: Rhinatrema bivittatum (assembly GCF_901001135.1). Classification (NCBI taxonomy): domain Eukaryota; kingdom Metazoa; phylum Chordata; class Amphibia; order Gymnophiona; family Rhinatrematidae; genus Rhinatrema; species Rhinatrema bivittatum. The sequence goes on from NC_042615.1 coordinate 96,567,419, forward strand.
CAGCACAAAGAGAAAGGAAGTTTATCTTCAGTATTATAAACACTCAGAAAGAGAGATGATGTAAAAGCTGTAAAATATGGCAAATTCACAAATGTGTCATGTTTTAAAAAGCTGTCGGAACATGTTAACATATGATGTTTCATAAGAATGTTGCCCATAATAGGCATATTCAGGCACAAACTCCCAAAACCTGTACCTTCAGCAGTTAATTAACGCATTCAAACCATTGCAGTAACTACGAGTTCCTTCATGCAGGAGCTGCCAGTTCCCTGGGGTGCTTCAGGGTTCTGTTGCCCTCTTTTGAGGTTACCAGATGGTCCCAGGTCATCTGACTTAGACTAGGCAAGTCCTGGTTCACAGCTCTGATCCCAGGGCATGCATGGTCTTGCAGATGTGCTTCATGATCTGAGGGAATCAGAGCTGCAAATACTTAGATACAGTGGCACAACCACAGGACTGGCCTCTCCCTATTCCAAAATGTTTACATTCCTTTCTCTGATATGTACCTTATACAACTTACATTATATTTTTCTTCCTTCTCTTGTTTTGTTCTCTGAATGCTATGTCACTTTATACACACACACACATACATGGTAAAGTCAATAGTGAGCAATTAAATACTAAAGCTTCCCATAATTTTGGGTGTGATGTAAAAATCAGGCTGGTGTCAGTCAAATAATCTCTTTTGAAAGCTACACCAGTAATAATAACAACATATTCTAGAAAGGTCAATATTACTATTATTGCTGAAATGTTAATGTATTTGAATCCCTGTATACCAGAATTGAGATACAATACATTTCAACATTACTGAATTTGGGTTAATTAGTCACTGCTGTCTTGCATCAGCACTATACATCTTGCTTAGAAATTCATACTTTTCAACTAATAAATGTTAGCCCAAACATAAACTAAATAGAAAATAAATACAGCAAAGGAACAAACAAATGGATTATTTGTTTAGTGCAGCAAATTAAACTGATTGATGATACTCAGGGCTTTTTTCCATCCCGTTCTTCCCCATATCTAGCACCAGCAACATTTTTCTCCTGCATCAGGCCCTGGGAGATGATAGGAAGGGAAGGATGGGATTAAAGAGCAGAGTAGCTTTTCTCTGCTGTGATCTGTCTGCTCATCCCTCTTCCACCTGGTCCCTGCAGGGGATAGGAGGGAAGAAAGCAGTGAAAGTGACAGGAGGGGAGGGATTGGATTAGGAAGCAGCAGTGGCCTGTGGTCTGGGCCTTCAGGGTATTCCGTGAATACCTTGCCCTAAGGTACTTTTTTTTAAAATCATCATTGGGCATGCTCTCAGTTACCTACGTGGCTATTGGCCAATAACAAAGGCAGCCTGCAGCGGTTTTGGACCCTGATTGCAGAAGCTATGGAACTAACAAGAAGGAGCAGAGCTGCAGAGCAGGGGACTGCCTCATCATGGTAAGGCCAGTCATGGAGGTAGGCCATGGCCCAGGTCTATTATCAGGTGTAGTCAATTAGAACATTGCAGGAAGAAACAACACAGCAAGGGGCAGAAGATGGGACTTTGTTTCAACTTGAAATAAAGTCCCACTTTTCATGCTGAGTGTCAGAATGCTGGGGAAGAAGAGGAAAAGGGGAGCCTGGGAGTGCTGTACCTTAAGACAGTTGCGATGTCTATACCCATGCTGAGCAGAAGGGGGGGGTGGGGGGGGGGGGGAGAGAGGCTGCTATGTCTGCGAGTGAAATGAGACAGGCAGGCAGGCAAGAGACACCAGTAGTTGCTCTCTGTTAGGATGCCTGGTGTATGAGTCTGAACTGTACTAGGTTAGTGACAGACATGGTGTCTGCTGATTTCGGGATGGGAAGGGGAGGGGTTTGGTTCCTGGTTCACATATACTGGGGACGGGGAGGGAAAGGAGATTGAGGCGCACCCTTTCCTCTTCTTCCTCAGCATTCTGACACTCAGCGTGAAAGTGACTAACTGCTGGGGCCTGGGAGGGGAGAAGGAGGTGAGGGAATCGACTGCTGGGGACTGAGGGGGTGAGGGATTTGACTGCTTATGACTAGGAGGGGAGGAAGGGGAGAAGAACTCAACTGCTGGGGATTGGGAGGAGAGAAAGGGGGTGAGAGATTAGACCTTTATAAACTGGAAGAGGGAGAGGGACTATGCCGCTGTGGACTGAGAGGGAGAGGAGGTGAGGGACTTGCCTGCTGGGTACTGGGAGGGGAGAGGGATGAGGGACTTGCCTGCTAGGGCCTGGGAGGGGAAAGGGGGTGAGGGGCTTGCCTGCTGGGGCCTGGGGGCGGAGAGGGGCAAGGGACAACTGTTGGGAATTTGAAAGGATGAGCTGCTGTTGGTTCTGCTTTTCTGAGAGAGAAAGTGGGAAGAATTTTCCTTTTCTGTCATTTTTGGGAAATGTACATCTCTGAATATTTCTATTGTGTACAGTACAGGAAAATGCATTGCTTCTATTCCTCTGGTGTTACACTGCTTGTAAAGTCTGGCTTTTGGGGTTATTTAATTCAGCTTTTGTCTCATTATTTCTATTTCCTATATGTAGTCAGTTCTGTATTTGGTGAGTGACTGTCTTTGTTTTGCACCTGGGCTGGCGTGTCCCAATAGGCGAACTAGGTGTTCGCCTAGGATGCCAATCATTAGGGGCCGGCAATGAGCAGCCATGTGGGGCCTTGAGCAAAGCCCATCCCACTCACAGATGAGAAGAGTAGAGACTAAGCATGCCATGAGCGGTGCCTCTGTTTGTGTGGAGCGAGAGGGAATGTGTTTGTGCGAGAGAGCAATGGTCCTAACAAGAGAGAATTAGGGAACCTGTGTGTGCATGAGACAAGGAACCTAAGTGTAAATGTGTGTAAGAGAGGGGGCCTGCTGTGTGAATGAAGTTGGGGCCTGGACCCAGGGTGTGTGTGTGTGTGTGTGTGTGTGTGTGTGTGTGTGTGTGCAAGGCAAAAGGTTCACGTAGGGTGCCTAATACCCTTGCACTGGCCCTGTTTTGTACATGGGACCAAGTTGTGGTATTCTGCTAGTAAGTAGTTTTTATATCAGAATCAATGGCAGTCAACTTGCTCAGTTTTCCAATCTACACCTCCTAATACAAGGGTGTTTTATATTTTGGAACAGTGAGCAAATGTGAGCCTGAGAGAGATCACGTGTATGTGAGGGAGCAGGCCTGTGAGCCTGAGAGTGTGCATTTATGTGAGAACTAACATGTTAGTGTGTGTGTGTGTGTTAGAGTATGTGTGTGTGTTTAAACTTTTATGGTTGTCTCTATTCTGTATTTGGTGAGGTTCTGTGTTTTGTATGACAAATGTGAAGTATTCTGCTAGCTTAAAGTTTCTGTATGGGGATCTATAGTAATCTGACTTGTTCTGTTTTCCTAATAAGAGGGGTGTTGGTGTTTTAGGGTCTGTTCTAATATTTGCAGTGTTGACTTTCATAGGTATGGTTGTTACTGTTTGATGATAGCTGGTGCTGTTTTGGTATAAGAGGCTTACTATATTTAATTGTATTTCAGTTTACTCATGGCTTTCTGAGGGCCAAGCCCACAGACAGCACTTATGATAATAGGCCTAATACCATATGGGTTCCAAGGGTCTTTTTTACTTTTTTTGCAAGGTTTTTTGGTTGACACCATATCAGTGCATGTAAAATTAATATATATTTTGTAAGTGAGACTTTACTTTGAATGCCATTTTTTCATGTAAAATCTGTTATTAGGAAAGGACATAGGAGAAGCTGGGGCAAGGGGAGGTCCTAGGATGAGGTTGGGAAGAGAGGAGGAAAGGACCTAGATTTTTTTTGTGTGTGTGATTAAGAATTATAATGTGAATGAAATTAAAGAAAGCTAAATATCATTTTGGGTTGCTTCTTTCATTTGCAAAACCATATGTAATGCCCCCACGATCCCTTATCTCTTGGGGCGCTCCTGGGTCTGGGACCAACCTGGAGGAGTCCCGCCTAGGGTAGACTGCATTGGTCCTCATGTTAGGAATGGTTAGAAAGGGAATGGTTAATAAAACGGAAAATGTCATAATGCCTCTATAATGCTACATGGTGAGACCGCACCTTGAATTCTGTGAACAATTTTGGTCACCGCATCTAAAAAAAGATATAGTTGCGATGGAGAAGATAGAAAATGATAAAGGGGATGGAACAGCTCCCCTATGAGGAAAGGCTGAAGAGGTTAGGGCTGTTTAGTTTGAAGAAGAGATGGCTGAGGGGGATATGATAGAGGTCTTTAAGATCATGAGAGGTCTTGAACGAGTAGATATGAATCGGTTATTTACACTTTCGAATAATAGAAGGACTAGGGGGCATTCCATGAAGTTATCAAGTAGCATATTTAAGACTAATTGGAGAATATTCTTTTCCACTCAACGCACAATAAAGCTCTGGAATTTGTTGCCAGAGGATGTGGTTAGTGTAGTTAGTGTAGCTGGGTTCAAAAAGGTTTGGATAAGTTCTTGGAGGTGAAGTCAATTAACTGCTATTAATCAAGTTTACTTAGGGAATAGCCACTGCTATTAATTGTATCAGTAGCATGGGATCTTCTTAGTGTTTGGGTAATTGCCAGGTTCCTGTGGCCTGGTTTGGTCTCTGTTGGAAACAGGATGCTGGGCTTGATGGACCCTTGGTCTGACCCAGAATGGCAATTTCTTATGTTCTTATGTTCTTGGCGTCTGCTGCCTCCACCTGGGAAAGAAGGTGATAGTCGGTGGGATTTCTCTCCCTTCACCCCAGGAAAACAAATGAGAGTGTGAATAAGGCTGAAAGTATGTACAAATATATACAGGTTTATTAAACTATATACGTATATACATTTAAACATGATTATGTACATCGTTAATAGGATGTCAAATATCACAATTATCTACTTGTGGTAAATGGTCTCAAGTCACACAACTATATACATTTCTACAAGGTAGCAAGAGTATTTAATATTTGGCAATTTGGAGGGTTGGCCCTAACAGGATACCACCATATATAATAGAAGGGACCTTTTGAGTACCCACTTAATCATGCTATTATTATCCTCCCCCTTTTTTCCTCACCCATGGAAAAGATGCAACCGGGTTGGTGGGGTCATTGTATCTAAACCACTGCCATCTCCACAGTGGCATTTTCACTCTGCTGAAAGGTCCATGTGAATGCTGGGGTCCACACCCTCCTGGGGGACCTGACTCCACCTCCTGGAATATTGCTGGGGTCCATGCCCTTCTTGGGGACTGCTCAATATGCCACTGGGGTCCCTTGTTCAAGGTGGAAAGGGTCACCTCCCGATTTGCTATTGGAGTCCAAACCCTCCTGAGGAACCACTTGGTTTGCCAGTGGGGTCCATGCCTTCCTGGGGAAACCCTCAATCTGCTGCTGGGGTCTGCTTACTCAAGGGGGACCCAGGATCACCTCCCTTGGAAGGAGGGTTTTTATTTTGGCTTGGGTTTACAGCTCCACTGGCTCATGACTTGTTTAGCATTCAGTGATTCAGGCCTCCTGCAGTCTCAGCTTTTAGAGATTTTAGCTCTGCTAAGCTTCTTAGTCAGGTTGAGAATCTTTTTGCTTCCTAGGACTGTTTTTTCAGTACATTTCTCTCATAAATTCCTCTCTCATTCGGAATTCTCCAATGTAGGACTTAGTCTTAGTTCTGTAATTTAGGATTTTGTTATCCTTTGATTTAAATTAATATTTCACTGCAAGTTATGAACAGGAGTCCAGTGGGCTGTGACATGGAAATCACCTACCTCTGACTCATCTATTTAATGGACATTTAAGCACCTTCACAGTAAGAGGTCTGGCAAACTTTTCAATCTCATTCTGGTTTTCCTGGGCTAGCGGCTCCTGTTACATAGTTGCGTTGTCCTCTTTTTTTTTCTCTGATGTAGTTCAATTAAATGGTAGCATGTTCTTTAACCTCCATCTCCCTTGGGAGGTGGGTTTCACATATAATATTAAAACTTTCCAGATTTATAGCATAGACACACCACCAGAAAATTTTTTTACTGTTTAACCTTCAGTCTCAGTTATTGGGAAGTTTAATATCACTCTTTGGAAGGAAGAGGCAGGGATTGTGGTGGTGAGGACAGGGAAAGTTAGGCAATTATATCAGGAAGGAGAGGAGGAAAAATTCTAGAAATTATGCCAGGGGATTGGGGGGGGGGGGAGGGAGAGAGAAAAGCTGTTCTCTGCTCTTAACTGTCCCCTCTAGTCACACCCACTCCCCGTCTTGTTCCCTGCATCTGTGTGGGATGGGAGGAGCTGTAGCAGGAAAATGAGGTGTTCTTTGCTGAATCAGATATGGGGCACCAGCCAATAGAGTTGGGGCATCTGGGCTTGTTTTTCGATGCTTGAGCATGGATACACAAGCTTGTGTTCCAACTCTATTGACCAGTGCCTCGAATCTCACTCTGTAGAGAACAATTCTCTGCTCCCTAGTCGAGCCCATATTGTTCTGTCATTTCTCCTCCCCTTCCCCCTCCCCTCCCCCTCTCCCAAATGTTGCCTTTTGCTTGGGGATTTCAGAGGACGGCTGGAGGAAAAACAGCAGCAGACCCACAGCTCTCTCTTTGATCCTGGGAATCAGAATTCAACCACAGCAGAGAGGGGAGGGGAGGAAGCATGGAGAGAGAGAGAGATAGAGAGATGCACAGGAGTAGCGGGTGGGGGAGAAAGCAAGAAAACTTGGTTAGTGGAGAGGAGATGAAGAAAGGCACAACAGTGTATATATTGTGGTGGTGGAGGGCAGAGTGAGCACGAGAAAATTACCAGTGAGCGAGCGAGGAAGGGAGATTAGAGAGACAAAAGCACTAGATTGTGCCACTCTATCTCAGACTCTCCCCCACCTGTTGCTTATTTTCTTTACTCCCCCCCTCACAGATGCTTTTTTCCCTCTCTCCTATCTTACTCCCACTGCTGTTATTCTCATGTTATGATGGTGGCACAGAAGGTACCAGCAGGCACTAGCACCAAGGTGTTGCTGTCTTGTGTCTCCTGCAGGCAGGAGGATAGGATTGGGGGATCATGCCATGACTGAGCTCTGTGACTGGATATGGGACAGGGCTACCTACAGTAGTACAGGGAACTACCAAAGCATGAAATCTTGGATGGTTACCCTAATTCCCCCATCCCTAAGGATAAGCCAGCATCTGAGTGCCTTTCCTTCTGGAAAATGCATGTTGATGAGGCTAATAGCTATTCTCTCCCGGTTCAAAAAAAATGTACGTCTAATGTGCAATTTTAACCCTGAAAAATTAACGCCTACCCAGAGAAGACATTAATTTCTGAGCAGCCCAAATAGTGTACAGAAAAGCAGAAAAATACAGCTTTTCTGTACTTTCACTTACTTAATATTGTGACAATATTAAGTCAGAGGAACAAAAAGGATGAGAATGTTTGTTTTTAAAAACAAATAAAAAAGTGTGCCGGTGGTTAGGTTAGCAAAAGGGATGCTCAATTGACGAGCATCCGTTTTCCTAACTCATGGCTGTGTACAGGTTAGGAAAACAAACGCTCATAAAATTGAGTGTCCATTTTCCTAACCTGCTGAAAACCACCTCTCCTGGGCGCCTGTTGCCAAGAAGGCGCTAGAGGGGCACATTTGTCCCTAGCGCCTCATTTTTAGCAAGATCCCTCATTTAAATATTTGATCAGCTCCCCAGGAGAGGTGGCTGGATGCGTTAGGAACACGGGCGCTCAACACTGAGTGCCTGTTTTCCTTGCAGATTTATTGAATCGGCCTGTATGAGCTCAATTTAGAAATAAAACCTTTCTCCGTCCTGGAAAACATCTTTATTGAACAGGAGTTATGAGGACAATTTTCAGACTCTGCAAATACTGCGGATACTTTTTACCCATGGTCTTTGCCACAATTTTCAAAGGGAAAAACATGCATATACTTTCACTTTTAAAATTGCCAATGGAAAGAGAATCAGCAAATAATTTTTCTCACCAAAACTACCCATATAGATTTGAGAATCTAAAACTAGTAAGGAGATTTACAAAGCTGCAATATTTATGGAAGAAGTGAAATATCATGGGATATTCTCCCATGATATTTGGCCCCTCCTTGACAAGATATTGTGGCCGTTTCATATTGATATCTTTTTATCGTGGAAAGAATCCACAATAAAAAATATCACCAAGAAATGGCAAAAAAACCCCACAAATGGCTTAAAGGGCCATGCAGCCCAAAAATGCCCCCCCCCCCTCCCCGGAAACTGACCAAACCCACTCTGGAGGCTTGGGAGGCCCCCAAACCAATCTGCCATCTGTAAAAGCAGCCTCATATAATAAAAGTAGAAAAATGGATTATAAACTTGCAAATCCCCATCCCCCTACCCAAACCCCTCTGCTTGGAAACAAATAGGCCCTTCTAGGGTTCAACCCATCAGTCCTTCAACTCAGTTGCCCTAGAGACACCCCTGCTCCCTATAAAGTAACCTAGTCTATGGGGTTTAGTGCCCTCCCCATACTATCCGACCTCCAGAACCCCCCATACTTAACTTGAAGTACCTGGTAGTGTAGGGGTAGACTGAAGTGCCCCTTAGCTTTGGGCCAGTTGTCACCATTTCCAAAATCACATGGTAGAGGTAAAAATGGTGCCAGATCTAGGGGGAGCTCCAGGCTGCTCACAGACTACCAGGGACTTCAAGTTAAGGTGTGTGTGTGTGGGGGGGGGGGGGGAGTTTGGAGGGGGCACCACCAGGTACCTATTTAGTGGAAAAGGTGGGGGTGTGGGACCACTAGAACCTAGAGACAAGGTGTTCTTTGTGGAGGACTGGGAGGGGTTTGAACCCCGGAGGGTTAGTTTCTTTCAGAGGGGAAGGATTTGTTGGGTAGGGGGGCAAGGCATCGCTGTGTGAGTTTTTAATCTATTTTTTTCACTATTTTTTTTATATGGGTCTGCCTCGTCAGGTGGTGGAGGTCTCCCAAGACCCCTGTAAGGAATATTTTACTTTCTAGGATGGGAAAGTGTTTCTGGGCCATATGGCCATTTAAAAAGAATCACAGGGTCCTCATGATGTGTGCTAGTATCCCGATATGTTATCTTTCCCTCCTGTAAAATAATGAGACTGACTGTTTTGAAGTCAAGTCACATTATTTTATTTGCATAGGATTACCTATGTAAGAGTTGTTTGCATGGATTTGCAAAATTTGTGATTGCAAATCACATTCAAAGCAGTTTATTGAAATAGGGGCCATTTTGAGGCCTAAATATCTCACAAAAACTCTGCAATATGGCTCTATCACTCATTAGAATCATTGATGTTAAACTAGGATATTACTCATAGAATAATTTTGGGGAAACATTTCTGTAAAGTTGAAGTTGGTTAATGTGTGATATCCGCTATTTCTGTTATGAACTGGTTTTTAGTTTGTAAAATCTAGAAATGCTAATAAATAAAGAAAAAAAAAAAGAATCAGTAAACTTTATTTTATCACCCAGACCTGGTCCTGTCTGAGTTCTCATAGCCTCTCACCACAAGGGAAGCACCTAAAATACAGCACACACACTGGTGATCTTTTTTCATCATCTGGGCCATAAGCGAGCGTATCCCCCTCCCCCCCCCCCCTTCATAAAAAGAGATCCTCCCAGAGACTGAGAGCCAGCGTGGGAGAGAATGGTTAGCCAGAGCAGCTCCCAAAGATCTAAGATTGTGTGCCCCGAGGACTTAAAACACCCCACTAAGGGTTACATATACGAAAATTCAAAAGGGTGTATTATATTTACATGTTCAAATGATAGCTTTTGCCCAAAGTCTCAAAGAAAACTAACTTTTGTATGCAACTTAATAATACTTTAAATACTCATTTTAGATGACAGTAGATTTGTAGGTATGCTGTGAATCTGTGAGCGTTCATACACAGCAGGGCTGGTGAATGTCTTAGTTTTTCAGATTGTTTCCCAGAAAAGCTATGATAATATTAATTAACAAACAAAAAAACAAAAACAATGCTAAGGCCAGCCCAGTGGCAGTGTAACTCAATGCCATAAAGGAGATCTGGGTTTAATTTCTGGGAATGTGACAGAGCAAGGATGCCCCATCCCTCCCCCCCCCCGAGTCAGTTAGGATGTCAAGATATTTCTAATGAACATGCATGAGATTTATTTGCTTTCATTACCTCCTATGTATGCAAATATTTCTCATGCATATTCAATAAGGATATCCTGAAAACCCATCTGGCTGGCTGGGGGGGTTGAGGACCGGTTTGAGCAACCCCTGCAGCAGAGGCAGTATTCACAGCCCCCGAGGGGAGGGAAACCCAGCTGTTACAGAATCCATTTATACTTTAAGGTTTTTTGTACACCGTTATGATGTAATTACGAATGACAGTATATAAAATCTTTTAAATAAATAAATAAAATAAATAAAAATACCAAACTCCAGATTGAGCCACAGTCTCTATAATCCTTGGACAAGGACTATTGCTATAATTGCTGAACTAGACGGGGGCAGAGAGAGGAGGAGGTTAATCAATAGAGAAAACCCTTCAGTGGTTGCAGAGGAAGTTTTATTGCGCTGTAGCCTAGTAAAACCCACTCCCATTGAGCTGGAAGCCAAAGGAGCAGGCAAAAACATCTGGACAAAAAAATGAGTCAGCTGATTACAAGTAAATTCAAGTCACCTCCAAATGTGAATGGACAGAGGGGAAAGAGCATAAGAAAGCAACTAAACATTTATTATCAGAGCCTCATCTGTCTCTGAGTTGAGGTGATTCTGATTAGATGCAATACAACTTAATCCTCTTTAGTTAAAACAGATCTACCCCAAATTCAGATTTGCTGTTGTAATGCATGCTTGTGAGTCAAACTTTCACTTTCTGCCATACTATTGAGCAATTGCAAATGAAATGGAAATATTTAAAGCAACAATAGTAACTTAAGTTTCATAATGTCAACTTGCTTGGTTTGGACTATAGTTCTACTGCACCCTGTTGAGTCTTTTTCATAGCTTTCCTTTCTTTTTTTGTCCAATGGTTTTCTTAAATTTGTAGTATTTTAAAATAAAATATGTGAACTTATTATAAATTGATGCTGTTGACTCTAATACAGTTGATTTGAGAGGTGACTTATTCAATTAAGCTCCATTTTGTCATTTTCTTTGTTTTCTTAGAGGATTGTGACTGCTAATCAGTGATGGTTAAAAGAAAATGGAGATCTTCCTCCATACTAAAGCAAAGTATTCATTCTCTCACCTCTTCTAATGCATGAAATACATGTGGCCTTCCAGATATGTGAGAGAGAGAGAGACTCTTTTAAAGGACCAATCTGATACTCTCCATATATCCCACTCTAAAGAAAGAATGGTCTTAAGTGGAGTACCACAGGGATTGGTTTTGGGACCGGTACTGTTCAATATCTTTGTGAGTGAACTGGTGGAAGGGATAGAAGGTAATGTTTGTCTATTTGCGGATGATATTAAGATCTGCACCAGAGTGGACATGCCTGAAGTAGTAGAGAGAAAGAAAAGTGATTTAAGAAAGCTTGAGGAATGGTTGAAGATTTGGCAGCTGGGATTCAATCCCAAGAAGTGCAGAGTCATGCATCTGGGATGCAGCAATCCAAATGAGTTGTATGTGTATGTGATGGGCGGTGAAAGACTAATGCACACGGACTTGGAGGACCTTGGTGTGATAGTGTCTGGTGATCTGAAGGCAGCGAAGCAATGTGACAAGGCTATAGCTAAACCGAAAAGAATGCTGGGCTGCATAGAGAGAGGAATAACCAGTAAGAAAAAAGGGGTGGTGATTCCCTTGTACAGGATCTTGGTGAGGCCTCACTTGGAGTACTATGTTCAGTACTGGTACCCGTATGTAAAAAAGGATAAAGACAGGATAGAGGCTGTCCAAAGAAAAGTGACCAAATTAGTGAGGGGTCAGCATTGGAAGACTTATGAGGAGAGGTTGAAGGATATGAATATGTATACCCTGAAAGAGAGGAGGAGGTACAGGGGAGATATGATACAGCATGATACAGCATGGTAGGAGCAATGGATGGCCAGTGCCATCTTGTGCTCCTACCATGTGACAGGGGCCGACCAATGGCACCGGTAGCCCCTGTGACATAGTAAGGTCAAAGGCTATTGGCGCCATTTTGAATACCGGCAGCCGAGGGCGTGAGTACAGGAAATGGCTCCCGGACCCCCCGCTGGACCACCAGGGAGTTTTGGTAAGTCTTGGAGGGTCAGGAGGGTGGGGGGTTGTATTTAATTCAATTTTAGCCAGGAAACGAATAAGAATTAATGCATGAACGTATCGTGGGCCCCCCTTGCCGAATGCAACGTATCTGCCCCCGACCAATACGAATACCGAATGCAACGTATGGCTTCCCTCTGCACATCCCTACTGTGGATCTCTAAAGGCTAGAGGATGGAATTAAAGAAAATAATGCATGGGTTGCTACCCTTAATACATAGTATCAAGGCTTAATGCAAATCCATCATTGCTCTCTGCTTCAACGGCAGTGGGAAAAGGGGAATTGGATTCAGACAGCAACCAACAAGGGCCCTGACTTTTATTGTTTGGGGAACAAATAAACATGGGTTTCTGAGGCAGCTTTTACTACCCTTAATCATTAAGTGATACTTTTGATGCGGCTCCATCATTGCTCTCTGCTTCCATAGCAGGGGTTAGGGAAAATTGGATTCGGACAACATCTGAGGGCCCTGACTTTTACGGTCTGGGAAACTGATAAAGAGGGTAACCTGCACAGTGCAGCAGATACTGGCATAAGTTTGCTGGGCAGACCAAGTGGATCATTTGGCCCTAGGCAGACCAATGGTACACGTGTACTTGATTGCAGAATATAAAATCGAGCATATTTTTGCTTGCTCGCTCCTTTTAAAATGCACTTGTTAGATACCACATAAGAAATGAAGGGAGGTTACTGCTTACCCCACTGGAGTGGGGGCCTTTCACCGAGCCATGCAGCCCCCTATAAATAAGGGCAACCCCAAGATTAGGGGTCACCATCATGCATTTCTTTGGCTGGGTGCTATGGATACAAATGAGCTCCGAGCTTATTTGCATGCATGCTAAGCATTTAACTTCTTCCTCACCCTAACTCTGCCCCTAAAACCTTCCACTTTTTATGCCCCTCAATTTACAAGCCTTGTGAAACCGAGAATTACATTTTCAAATGGTCCAATTTAGAAGCCAACCCCTAATGTTTTTAATTTATTTCTAAAATCGTATAGCCTGCAAATTCACCATAGTTCAGTGTGGGCAACAATATGTATACAAATTAAAACATCAAGACATTAAAAAAAACCTTACAATTAGAATACATAAACATAATAAACAAAACCATGATCACTCTATCCTAGCCATATATTACCATAGATCGTTCTGGATAAACCTGCACAAATAAAAACATTTTCAATTTCTTCCTGAAAAATATTGTCATTTTTTATACACAATTTCAAAGGAAGTTTATTCCACATCTTTGGCCCATTGATTGAGAAAATTTTCAACCTAGTACATGTTAAGTATCTAAACCTTTTGAACATGGATCTTTACAAGATTAACACCCTTTAGTGCAGTGTATGTGCTTGGAATAGACTTCCTAATCTGGTGCGCCATGCTGTAGTATCTCTTGCCCTGTTTAAATCCCATCTATAAACCTTCCTTTTTGAGGCTGCTTTTAAATCTAAAACCTGATTGTCTACCTTCTGCCTCATTAACTAACTAATTATAACCATTGTCTTACTATATGAAACCCATCAAGTTTCTTGACCTGTATGATTAGATTGTAAACTCTATTGAGCAGGGACTTCTAAGCACAAAGGAAGAGCGGAATCTGGGGGTAATTGTATCTGATGAATTTAAGGTGCCCAAACAGGTGGCTAAAGTGATGGTATAAGCCACAAAGATGTTTGGCTGCATAGGGAAAGGAATGTTCAGCAGAAAAAAGAAGGAGATATTGCCCTTGTATAGGTCCCTGGTGAAACCTCACTTGGAATACTCTTTGGAACTCCCTCCCCACCTCCCTCTGCCTAGAGACATCACTTCACAAATTCAAGAAAGGAGTCAAGACATGGCTCTTCCGACAGGCCTACCCCGATGCAAACCAAACATAAATTACCTCCCTTATTCAGCTTCCCCTTATTCGATCTCCACCCCATTTGCCCCCCTTCTGCCCTATCCATCCGCTGCCCTACTACACCCCCCATGCTACCCCTAATTCCTCCTTCCTACCTCGAATTCTTCCATGCTCCCCCTCCATGCTCCCCCCTCCATGCTCCCCCTCCATGCTATCCCCTTATTCGATCTCCACCCCATTTGCCCCCCTTCTGCCCTATCCATCCGCTGCCCTACTACACCCCCTCCATGCTACCCCTAATTCCTCCTTGCTACCTCGAATTCCTCCATGCCACCCCCCAATTACGTTATATTTAAGAGAACAACCGTTGAACCGATAAATATTGCCTGTCTTTTAGTACCACCTTAGTACCACATAAGTTGATTGTAACTGTACATATTGTCAACTGTATATAGTTCCTCTATCTGGTTTTATTTTCTCAATCTTTACTGCCTTTCCCATCTCCTCCCCCTCTCCCTCTCCCTCTCCCCCCCTCCTCTTCCTCCCCCTCCTCCCTTGTTTTATTGTTTTATTGTTTTATTGTAATTTTCCTCCTTGAGTTCACTGTAAACCGGCATGATGTGCTTCACGAATGTCAGTAAATAAAAGTTAATAAATAAAAATAAAATAAATAAATACTGTGTACAATTCTGGAGACAGCACTTTCAAAAGTATATAAACAGGATGGAGTCAGTCTAGTAGGGGTGTGAATTCGTTTGCAACGTTTGGTAATCTGCAAAATATATGCCATATGTTGTATTCGTGGGGGTCGCGAAACGTATGGCGAACCCCCACGAATACAACATATCACTAACGAATAAACCCCCACCCTCCTGACCCCCCCAAGACTTGCCAAAAGTCCCTGGTGGTCCAGTAGGGGTCCTGGAGCGATCTCCTGCACTCCGGCTGTCGGCTGCTGGTATTCAAAATGGCGCCGATAGCCTTTGCACTTACTATGTCACAGGGGCTACCGGTGCCATTGGTCGGCCTCTGTCACATGGTAGGAGCAATGGACTGCCAGTGCCATCTTGTGCTTTTGGCAAGTCTGGGGGGGGGGTGTCAGGAATCTCCCCAAGACTTGCCAAAAGTCCCAGGTGGTCCAGCAGGGGTCCTGGAGCGATCTCCTGCACTTGGGCTGTCGGTTGCCAGTATTCAAAATAGCGCCAATAGCCTTTGCCCTTACTATGTCACAGGGGCTATCGGTGCCATGGACTACCGGCACCATCTTGTGCTTTTGGCAAGTCTTGGGGGGGTCAGGAGTCTCCCCAAGACTTGCCAAAAGTCCCTGGTGGTCCAGCAGGGGTCCTGGAGCAATCTCCTGCACTCGGGCTGTCGGCTGCCGGTATTCAAAATGGCGCCGATAGCCTTTGCCTTTACTATGTCACAGGGGCTACCGGTGCCATTGGTTGGCCTCTGTCACATGGTAGGAGCAATGGATGGCCGGCGCCATCTTGTGCTCCTACCATGTGACAGGTTCAGAGCACAAGTTGCTATTTTTTTCAAGCTTTATATTTAGGGCATTTTAAACAAATCAAATATGAAACATAGTAAAAAGAAAAACAAGCATTATACAAGTTACAATTATACAAAAAGAAAGAAAATAACTAAAGAAATGAAAGAAATATTTGCATATGACAAATTTAGACCCCAGTTAAAGAGGGGAAACAGAAAATTCCTTGGGACAAGGTTTATAAAAATTAATATAATATGTAAAGAAAAATTGAAAGGTCCAAGCAGGACACTACCCACTAATCGCTAATATGCATGTTGCAGAGACAGGTTACTAGAGATGTGAATCGTTTTCCATATCGTCTTAACGATAGAAATCGTGTGGCAGGAGAAGAAAATCGTGTTTGGCACGATTATTTCGTTGAAAAATCGTTAAAAATCGTTTTTTCCGATTAGTGCGCACTAACTCCCCGTTAGTGCGCACTAACTCGAGTTAGTGCGCACTAACTCAAAATGATACAAATAGACACTTTCCAGGTCACTGAAGGTCAGTTAGGAATGAATATGTGTTCCTATTGGCTGGCAGCCCTCTTATCTATTGATGTTACCAAGGTTACCACTGAGGTGATGGTTGGGGGGATGGGAAATGGAACTGGAAACTCATGAACACCAACAGAAAATGAAACAAAGTGTTCACACTTCCCAGGTCAGTAAAGGTCATGTAGGAATGAATATGTATTCCTATTGGCTGGCTGTGCTCTTATCTATTGATGTTACCAAGGTTACCACTGAGGTAATGGTTGGGGGGATGTGAAATGGAAACAGTTGGAAGCTTGACATGTGATGATCAGCACTCACGTGACTAGAACTTCTTTGTTTATTATTTTTGTTAGCAGACACGTGCATGTTGAATTTGCCAATCACTGTGCATTTTAGAAAGGTGGTCCTGGCTGGAACTGTACACAGTTCAAATATATGTAATTGATTGTTGGTAAGTGTATTTTTTAAGTAGCCACACTGGCACAAGTATGTTTACTTTTCCTCCTACTTAACTCACTAGCTCAGCTTTGTAAGAAGGGCTTCTCTGCTTGAGTGAGGGTCAGGCAGCTCCCCCCTGTCTGTGAAGCCAGCCTCTCACTAGTAATGCAGGGAGGGAGCTGTCTCAGACTTCACCATCCTCCCCCCCCCCTCACCCACACACCATTCACTAGCTGGGACATGGGGGAAGTCAGGAGTGAGGGTCAGGCAGCTCCCCCCTGTCTGTGAAGCCAGCCTCTCACTAGTAATGCAGGGAGGGAGCTGTCTCAGACTTCACCATCCTCCCCCCCCCCCTCACCCACACACCATTCACTAGCTGGGACATGGGGGAAGTCAGGAGTGAGGGTCAGGCAGCTTCCCCCTGTCTGTGAAGCCAGCCTCTCACTAGTAATGCAGGGAGGGAGTTGTCTCAGACTTCACCATCCTCCCCCCCCCCTCACCCACACACCATTCACTAGCTGGGACATGGGG
The DNA here is from genome assembly GCF_901001135.1 of Rhinatrema bivittatum. Lineage (NCBI taxonomy): Eukaryota > Metazoa > Chordata > Amphibia > Gymnophiona > Rhinatrematidae > Rhinatrema > Rhinatrema bivittatum. The sequence continues at coordinate 96,584,443 of NC_042615.1, forward strand.
GAAGTCAGGAGTGAGGGTCAGGCAACTCCCCCCTGTCTGTGAAGCCAGCCTCTCACTAGTAATGCAGGGAGGGAGCTGTCTCAGACTTCACCATCCTCCCCCCCCCCCTCACCCACACACCATTCACTAGCTGGGACATGGGGGAAGTCAGGAGTGAGGGTCAGGCAGCTCCCCCCTGCCTGTGAAGCCAGCCTCTCACTAGTAATGCAGGGAGGGAGCTGTCTCAGACTTCACCATCCTCCCCCCCCCTCACCCACACACCATTCACTAGCTGGGACATGGGGGAAGTCAGGAGTGAGGGTCAGGCAGCTCCCCCCTGTCTGTGAAGCCAGCCTCTCACTAGTAATGCAGGGAGGGAGCTGTCTCAGACTTCACCATCCTCCCCCCCCCCCCTCACCCACACACCATTCACTAGCTGGGACATGGGGGAAGTCAGGAGTGAGTGTCAGGCAGCTCCCCCCTGTCTGTGAAGCCAGCCTCTCACTAGTAATGCAGGGAGGGAGCTGTCTCAGACTTCACCATCCTCCTCCCCCCCCCCCCTCACCCACACACCATTCACTAGCTGGGACATGGGGGAAGTCAGGAGTGAGGTCAGGCAGCTCCCCCCTGTCTGTGAAGCCAGCCTCTCACTAGTAATGCAGGGAGGGAGCTGTCTCAGACTTCACCATCCTCCCCCCCCCTCACCCACACACCATTCACTAGCTGGGACATGGGGGAAGTCAGGAGTGAGGTCAGGCAGCTCCCCCCTGTCTGTGAAGCCAGCCTCTCACTAGTAATGCAGGGAGGGAGCTGTCTCAGACTGGTATCAGGGTTAGGGCACTGTGTGCAGGAAGATCACAACACTCCTGGTATTAATAGGGATAGGGCACTGTAAGAGATGACTGTAGTAGATTGAATAAAGATCTGATGTTTCTGCTCTCCTCACACCAAACAAAAACAACACACAAGCAGAGAAGCCCTTCTTACAAAGCTGAGCTAGTGAGTTAAGTAGGAGGAAAAGTAAACATACTTGTGCCAGTGTGGCTACTTAAAAAATACACTTACCAACAATCAATTACATATATTTGAACTGTGTACAGTTCCAGCCAGGACCACCTTTCTAAAATGCACAGTGATTGGCAAATTCAACATGCACTAGCATTTCATGTGCCTGCTAACAAAAATAATAAACAAACAAGTTCTAGTCACGTGAGTGCTGATCATTACATTACGTTTTTTGTCAAGCTTCCAACTGTTTCCATTTCACATCCCCCCAACCATTACCTCAGTGTTAGCCTTGGTAACATCAATAGATAAGAGCACAGCCAGCCAATAGGAATACATACATACATATTCATTCCTAAGTGACCTTTACTGACCTGGGAAGTGTGAACACTTTGTTTCATTTTCTGTTGGTGTTCGTTAGTTTCCAGTTCCATTTCCCATCCCCCCAACCATCACCTCAGTGGTAACCTTGGTAACATCAATAGATAAGAGGGCAGCCAGCCAATAGGAACACATATTCATTCCTAACTGACCTTCAGTGACCTGGAAAGTGTTTATTTGTATCATTTTCAGTTAGTGCGCACTAAATCGAGTTAGTGCGCACTAACTCGATTTAGTGCGCACTAACACGATTTAACGATTTTTAACGATAAATCGTTAGAATTTCTATTGTATCGTGTTCTATAACGATTTAAGACGATATTAACATTATCGGACGATAATTTTAATCGTTGAAAAACGATTCACATCCCTACAGGTTACAAATCAGTACTGCGTCTAATATCTATAGATTCTCTCAACTGCAACAGATATAAAAAATCATCTAAAGTTATGGCACATTTGCAAAGATGTCCTTTAAGCAGGTTGCTATTTTGAAAGTGGTAAATGTGCATACACAATTGAAGTTCTCCATATGCTTTTGCAGCAGCTAAATGACTTGCACAATTGAAATTGCACATGTCTTTAGGTTTTGGGTACAAGGTATGGATGAACTGATGAGGGTTCAGGGTGAAATGCTGGAGGTCTAAGTGACTGCTAGAGGTATCAGTGAACTGGTGACTCCAAGTAAGTGCATAAGTAAGAATTTTCAGAAGCAGAGTACACAAAGGCTTTACAAAACATCTGCCTCTGCATTTTAATTCTGGATTATTACATGCAAATTGTCATAATTATTATGTGAGTAAAATATATGTGCATAATTTTAAAAAATGAGTAGAGAAAGTATTTGTTTTCCTGCATTACAAATCTACGTGTATACTAAAACATATGCATGTACTTTGGGGGCAGAAGTAGACAATATTTTATAAACTGTGTGGCTCCCACCTAATATAGGAGTCAGCCAAATACGTTATTTGGGTATCTCAACTGCACCCTGATAACACCCTGATAACACCTCTACCTTATCCAGCTAAGTGGAGCCAGATAAGTGCCAGGAATATTAAAAAGTCGGCATTTAGTTGGATAGTTTACAAGATAAATGCCTTTGAACGTCTGACCTCCAAGTGTTTATCCAGAGCTTTTAAGGTGTAATCATTATTAAACATCAATTATCAACTGATCATTAGAAGAAATTACTGTATAGTACTACTCATTTTCAAGTACTGTAATGCTGCAAACCTAACTAATAAAAAAAATCTTTAATATTGTACCAAATTGGACCCAAGTTGTTAGTAACTGGAGAGAATGATCCTGCATCACCATAAATAGGGCAGATATCCAGGAGGAAAATAGAGCAATAAGATTAATTAGCCATACATTGAAATCCAGGGTGAAGATGGAGTTATGTAATTAATGTAATTATGTAATTATGTAATTACATTGTAATTACATTGTAATTATGTAATTACATTGGAAAGATGTCCGATCTGAGCCTAGGCAAGATGGCACCCTTATACATTAGGAATGTGCATTTAGATGATCTGAATGTGAAAAACATGACAACTTAGTTGATTTTCAGTTTGTTTTTTTGCAACTAATCTAAAATACTGACTCATCTGTAAATGTTCCTAAATATGCTGAAATGAATAATCTGAAAACTCATTAAAAAAAAAAACCAACTCTCTCATACATGCCAAAATTAAATTTAGCCAGAAATGGAACAAAAATGAAACAAACCAAACAAACTACATTTTCTTCAATGCATATGGCCAGTGTGTATTTACATTGTACAGGGTGCATCAGAAATGGAAACCATAACACAAATAAAACTGAACATAGTGGACCTTGCAAATAATGTTAGATTTGAAGACTTCATAGAATCAGATGTGACTGAGTTGCTACAATCAAATGAGAACACCAGACCAATGTGGAAATGATGCAGCTGGAACAAGGGAGAAGTGCCAGACAGGAAGAGAATGTAGAGGCTCCACTAATGCCATGCGAGTTCAACCCAAACAACTGAACACTTTAGGGTAGGCTTACAGTTCTACATAGATAATGACTTGAATAGGGAGTGTAGTCCAAAAGAATAAACTATATGCTTCAGGGAGCAGTTGAAGAGGTATTCAAAGCAGTCTTTTTTAGATGTATTTTTTACAAATTAAAGCAGGACAACAATTTTTCCTCATCATCCAGAAGAGAAGAAGAAGAGGAAGATATGGTATACTATCAAAAGGATGATAGGATGAACGTAGGCAGGGCGGGTAATAAATGTTTTAAAATAAATAAATAAATGATGACCGGGATGCGCAGGAAGAAGCAGATGATCTAGAGGATGTGACAGAAGAAGGCAGATGGTCCATGGGATGAGGAGATGGTCTTGCTCACCTCCATCTCTCTTTTTTAATGTTGTTTTTGGTTATTTCATGTACCCATCCTTTATATACAGGAATACATCTCCAGGATTTTAATGGAAGCCAATGGAAAAATAGGTTCATTATTCGGACGTTTGATATATGGAAACGATTATAGAAATGTATTTATACTCAGCGAGTATAAGAGGTAGGGGGAATAAAACCTCCCTAGATTTCCTATATTTGTTTTGCTTTCCTTGTTAAATTCGCTCAAATATAATATTTTCTCCTGGATTACCTTTGTATAATAGATATTGGTTAACTATATATGAATATAAGTAATTCCTATATATTTATGTTATCAATATGTATGTATTATAATGTTATGTCATTATAATTGTGAAAACTCATAAAGAAAAAAAAAAGAAGAAAAAAAAGAAATGTATTTCTACCATATATGAAGGGATTCTTGTATAAGAACATAAGAACATAAGAAAATGCCATACTGGGTCAGACCAAGGGTCCATCAAGCCCAGCATCCTGTTTCCTGGAGCGCAAACAAAAGTAGGCTATTCGCGCTCGTTTTAAAATCCGCCCCTAAGTGAACTTAATAGCAGGTAATGGACTTCTCCTCCAAGAACTTATCCAATCCTTTTTTAAACACAGCTATACTAACTGCACGAACCACATTCTCTGGCAACAAATTCCAGAGTTTAATTGTGCGTTGAGTAAAAAAGAACTTTCTCCGATTAGTTTTAAATGTGCCCCATGCTAACTTCATGGAGTGTCCCCTAGTCTTTCTACTATCCGAAAGAGTAAATAACCGATTCACATCTACCCGTTCTAGACCTCTCATGATTTTAAACACCTCTATCATATCCCCCCTCAGTCGTCTCTTCTCCAAGCTGAAAAGTCCTAACCTCTTTAGTCTTTCCTCACCTATCAATGTTCTGGCAGATCCCAATTTCAAGATTAATATAATAGGCATGCAAAGGTAGAACAGCATAACCCCATGCCCTGCACAGGCATGATGAAATTATCATTAGAAGAAACAAAGATCACTAGGATTATTCTAGTGTTATTTTTAAAAAATGATTGGGTGGGGGAGCCTCGTTAAGGTGAAAGGGAGTAGCTACTAGCTATGGTGTTAGAGATCATATCATTATTCCAATAGTGTAATAAAAATGTCAGTCATTTCCATTTTATCAAGACTTGTTTGTGTAATTTTGTGGTACAGCTCAGAGCTGTGAAACCTGAAACCCTCATATTTTTCTTGCTATGAAAGAAAATAATGTCTGCCATTATCTCCCAGTGCGACATTAGCCTTTCAGTGTTTTCTTTAATCTGTCATCACCTAAATACCTGCTATTTAGGGAAGGGATAATTAAAATATGTTTTCTTCTAAGTAGCTGTATTGGACAATAATGCTTTATAGTGTAAGTAGCAATTCAGAACCACAATTCATATTTGCTGTTTTTTATTCATGACTGTCAGAAAAGTCCCTAAAGTTCAGAGCAGGGTATATTAAAATAGCTCCACTTATTCAATAGTTATAGATTTTATCATTTTAATAATCAGCTACGATATGCAGATGTGTCTTATAGGTAACTTCTCCCAGGGGCCTTGTGAACCTGCTCTCTCCTTGGTTCGATGCCTTGGAGTAATGGATACTTTCACTACATGGTAGTACCATTGCAGTGGCCTGTCCAATATCATTCTTTATCTGATTGCATCAGTCCTTAATCCTTTCTTCCTGGAGCAGCCCCCTGTGCAGTCTTTCGCCAGGGGTCCAGAGTCTCCCATGCTCTGGTGCTGTTTTCCCATGAAGTTGAAGTAGCCAGGTCCTCCTTCCATACTCACTTGTTTTGTCTTGCCGCTTCCTTTTCTGGACTCAATGGAGTATGGCCAGTCTTTTGCTCTTTCTGACTCCTGCATCTGGGTCACCCACTTCTTTTTTTCCTCCTTTAAAATTTTGTTTTGTTTTGTTTTGTCTGTTTCTTTTTCACCCATAGCACTATTTTTGCTCTTGACTATGTGGGGTTTTCTGCCATTTTTTTCCACTGAGCATCACAAACGCCTCTGTCAAAATTTGTGTACTTGCAGAACCCCTGGTAGTTTTGCTCCCCTCCCCCAACCCGTTGAATACTCTTGAATAAAGTTATCTAGCTATTTTTAGTTGGATAACTTAAACCTAGGTTAGAATTAAAGTTATCCAGGTACCTGTACCCAGATATCTTTAAGTTTAACCGGCTATATTCAAAAGAATGCAATCTGTTAAATGGCGATCTCCTACCAAAAAAAAACAACAAAAAACCAGCCTTGCAGGTCTGGCAGCCCCATTCCCTGACCCCCACCCAAACGTACCAAAAATGTTCTCTGCTAGCCTAGGCCCTTCACCCCGCAAAGACCTTCCAAAAACATACCATAAATGACTAAACTGGTACAGAGCTAATCATATTCTCTCCTCTACCTCCTCTATGGTTAAAAAAAACCAAAAAAACTCTGGCCCTTCTATATCCCCCACTTCACCCCTCATACCCACCCAACATCCTCCCAGCGGGATCACAGTATTTTCAGATCACTCCCAGTGACTTCCAGCATTGCTCTGGCAGAGACATTACTAGAAGTACTTGAGTTCCCTTTACAGAGCTAGTCACAAATGTTCATTCTGCAAAATGGCAAATATTTGGAATAAAGATATTTCTGCCACTATAGATAGAATAGCCCCTGTTAAGAATTACATGGTAAAAAAAAAAAAAAAAAAAAAAGAGAGAGAGCAATCCAGCCTTTCAGTTTACTTTGTCTCAAAGAAATCTGAAACAAGAAAATTAAAAATTATGCTTTGAGAAGAAGTGAGTTAAGTGAGTTAAGAAAAAGTGAATAAAATGTTCATTTTGCATATATGTCAGCTTTAGCAATGTGAGAAACTGATAGTTATTTAAAGAAGCAGTGGTGGTCTATGATAAAGCTGTGATACATGCAAAATGAGCCTTTTATTCACAAAGAATCTTATTAGCAAAGATCGCAACTAAAGAACTCTTTCATAGAAACATAGAAACATAGAAATGATGGCAGAAAAAGACCAAATGGCCCATCCAGTCTGCCCAGCAAGCTTTCACACTTTTTTTTTCTCTCACATACTTATCTGTTTCTCTTGGCTCTTAGTAACCATTTTTATTCTATTTCCCTTCCACCTCCACCATTAATGTAGAAAGCAGTGTAGAAACTGCATCTAAGTGAAATAGCTTAATTAGTTAGGGGTATTAACCACCGCAATAAGCAAGCTACACCCATGCTTATCTGTTTATCCAAACTATGTAATTCAGTCCTTGTTGGTTGTTGCTTGAATATAGATCCACCTTTCTTCAACCCCCCCCCCCCCCCCTGCCGTTAAAGCAGAGAGCCATGCTGGCTATGCATTGAAAGTGAAGTATCATCTTGCTCCCCTGCTGTTGAAGCAGAGATCTATGCTGGATATGCATGAAGTGTCAAACTTTCTCCCCTGCCGTTGAAGCAGAGAGCTATGCTGGATATGGTTTGAAAGTGAAGTATCAGGCTTATTTGGTTTGGGGTAGTAACCGCCGTAACAAGCAAGCTACTCCCCGCTTTTTTGTGAATGCAAATCCTTTTTTCCACATTTCCTCATTGCCGCTGAAGGTTAGAGCAATGTTGGAGTTGCATTAACCGTGTGTGTGTTTATTGAATAAGGGTATTATCACCAGGTAGTAGCTGTCATTCCCATGAGCCACCCACTCTTCATTCACATCCTCTAGACTTTATGGATCCACAGTGTTTATCCCACGCCCCTTTGAAGTCCTTTACAGTTTAAGTCTTCACCACTTCCTCCGGAAGGTCATTCCAGGCATCCAACACCCTCTCCGTGAAGAAATACTTCCTGACATTGGTTCTGAGTCTTCCTCTCTGGAGTTTTAAATCGTGACCCCTGGTTCTGCTGATTTTTTTCCAACGGAAAAGGTTTGTCGTTATCTTTGGATCATTAAAACCTTTCAAGTATCTGAAAGTCTGTATCATATCACCTCTGCTCCTCCTTTCCTCCAGGGTGTACATATTTAGATTCTTCAATCTCTCCTCATAAGTCATTTGATGAAGACCATCCACTTTTTTGGTTGCCCTTCTCTGGACCACCTCCATCCTGTCTCTGTCTCTTCGGAGATACAGTCTCCAGAACTGAGCGCAGTACTCCAGGTGAGGCCTCACCAAGGACCTGTACAAGGGGATCATCACTTCCCTTTTCTTACTCGATATTCCTTTCTCTATGAAGCCCAGCATTCTTCTGGCTTTAGCTATCACCTTGTCACATTGTTTCGCCAAATTCAGATCGTTAGACACTATCACCCCAAGGTCTCTCTCCTGCTCCGTGCACATCAGCCCTTCACCCCCCATCGAATACAGTTCTTCTGGATTTCCACACCCCATATCCATGACTTTGCACTTCTTGGCATTGAATTTCAGCTGCCATATCTTCGACCACTCTTCCAGCTTCTTTAAATCCCGTCTCATTCTCTCCACTCCTTCCGGCGTGTCCACTCTGTTGCAGATCTTAGTGTCATTTATTTATTTATTTATTTATTTATTTATTGTTTTTGTTATACCGAGTTTCATGATAGGCATCACATCAACCCGGTTTACAAATAACAAGGAGTGTAAAGCATAACGTAACGTAGAAAACAATATTTTCAATAAGAACCTTGAACTTTAAATACAGTGAATCAGAAAAAGGGAGAGGGAAAGTTACAAAAAACAAGGAAAATAAACTTGGGATGGAAGGGGAGAAATTGAACAGCACAATATTTACATTTCAGCCTATTGATTAGGGATGTGAATCGTTTTAGGACGATTAAAATTATCGTCCGATAATTTTAATATCGTCTTAAACCGTTATGGAACACAATACAATACAGATTCTAACGATTTATCGTTATAAATCGTTAGAATCGTGAGCCGGCACACTAAAACCCCCTAAAACCCACCCCCGACCCTTTAAATTAAATCCCCCACCCCCAAATAACTTAAATAACCTGCGGGTCCAGCGGCGGTCCGGAACGGCAGCGGTCCGGAACGGGCTCCTGCTCCTGCATCTTGTCGTCTTCGGCCAGCGCCATTTTCCAAAATGGCGCCGAAAAATGGCGGCGGCCATAGACGAAAAAGATTGGACGGCAGGAGGTCCTTCCGGACCCCCGCTGGACTTTTGGCAAGTCTCGTGGGGGTCAGGAGGCCCCCCACAAGCTGGCCAAAAGTTCCTGGAGGTCCAGCGGGGGTCAGGGAGCGATTTCCCGCCGCGAATCGTTTTCGTACGGAAAATGGCGCCGGCAGGAGATCGACTGCAGGAGGTCGTTCAGCGAGGGTTCCGGCGCCTCGCTGAACGACCTCCTGCAGTCGATCTCCTGCCGGCGCCATTTTCCGTACGAAAACGATTCGCGGCGGGAAATCGCTCCCTGACCCCCGCTGGACCTCCAGGAACTTTTGGCCAGCTTGTGGGGGGCCTCCTGACCCCCACGAGACTTGCCAAAAGTCCAGCGGGGGTCCGGAAGGACCTCCTGCCGTCCAATCTTTTTCGTCTATGGCCGCCGCCATTTTTCGGCGCCATTTTGGAAAATGGCGCCGGCCGAAGACGACAAGATGCAGGAGCAGGAGCCCGTTCCGGACCGCTGCCGTTCCGGACCGCCGCTGGACCCGCAGGTTATTTAAGTTATTTGGGGGTGGGGGATTTAATTTAAAGGGTCGGGGGTGGGTTTTAGGGGGTTTTAATGTGCCGGTTTTTCGATTTTTCAATTTTTTAACGATTTTTCACGATTTTTCACGATATTTTACCCCCCCAAACGGCAACAATACGATTCCCTCCCCCTCCCAGCCGAAATCGATCGTTAAGACGATCGAGGACACGATTCACATCCCTACTATTGATACATTAGAATAACAAGTGAAAAAATAAGACTATGAAATGGTACATAGGTCATCTGCAAACAGACAAACCTTACCTTCTATCCCATCCGCTATGTCGCTCACATAGATATTGAACAGGACCAGTCCCAACACCGATCCTTGCGGCACTCTGCTTAACACCGTTCTCTCTTCAGAGTAAGTTCCATTTATCATCACACATTTATCATCACACATCACATTGTGAAAATGCTGACTTGAGATTCCTTAACTGCTGAGCTTCCTGCAGCATCTCTCACTAGATGTGAAGAATTTTCTGTCTACTTTAGTGAGTAAATGATGAACATTAGAGGGGCTTGGCCAAAGATAAGGTGAGGTTCATGCTCATAGTCATCTGACTATCACTCCAGAATCCCAGCTGTAATCCTTCTGATTACTTACACTAGAGGAGGAAGATGGGGTACTGAGCAGGACAAATCCAAAAACCTAAATGTTCGAGCCCTGCCTCTCATGGCTTGTTAAGGGCCCCAAGTCAAGGCTGTTAAGTATTCTCCTTCAGGTATTTAATTGCTTGAAAAGGTGGTAGTTCACCCATTATTTAAGAAGCCATCTCTAGACTAATGATTTAAACCATTTTTGTCAAGTCTTGAATTTACCATTCCTTGCCAAGTTGTTGGAGATGGCATTATTCATTCAGTTGAAGGTCTTTTGGATGTTAAGCAGTCCGATTTATGGAAAACCATTCTTATTCACTTATAGATGATTTGGTGCAAGTAGCTGATAAAACATAAGAACATAAGAAATTGCCATGCTGGGTCAGACCAAGGGTCCAGTCCATTAAGCCCAGCATCCTGTTTCCAACAGAGACCAAACCAGGCCACAAGAACCTGGCAAGTACCCAAACACCAAGAAGATCCCATGCTACTGATGCCAGTAATAGTAGAGGCTATTCCCTATCTCAACTTGATTAATAGCAGTTAATGGACTTCTCCTCCAATCCTTTTTTGAACCCAGCTACACTAACTGCACTAACCACATCCTCTGGCAACAAATTCCAAAACTTAATTGTGCGCTGAGTGAAAAAGAATTTTCTTTGATTAGTCTTAAATGTGCTACTTGCTAACTTCAAGGAGTGCCCCCTATTATCCAAACGTGTAAATAACCGATTCACATCTACTCATTCAAGACCTCTTATGATTTTAAAGACCTATCATATCCCCCCTCAGCCGTCTCTTCTCCAGGCTGAAAAGCCCTAACCTCTTCAGACTTTCCTTATAGGGTTGCCCTTCTCTATACCTTCTCCATCACAACTATATCTTTTTTGAGATGCGGCGAACAGAATTGTACACAGTATTCAAGGTGCAGTCTCCCCATGGAGTGATACCGAGGCATTAATACATTTTCCATTTTATTAACCATTCCCTTCCTAATAATTCCTAATATTCTGTTTGCTTTTTTGATTGATACAGCACACTGAGCCGATAATTTCAAAGTATTATCCACTATGATGCCTAGATCTTTTTCCTGGGTGGTAGCTCCTAATATGGAACCTAGCATCGTGTAACTACAGCAAGGGTTATTTTTCCCTATATGCAACACCTTGCACTTGTCCACATTAAATTTCATCTGCCATTTGGATGCCCAATCTTCCAGTCTCGCAAAGTCATCCTGCTATATATCACAATGCACTTGTGATTTAACTACTCTGAATAATTTTGTATCATCTCAAGTTTGATAACCTCACTCATCGTATTCCTTTCCAGATCATTTATAAATATATTGAAAAGCACCATTCCATGTACAGATCCCTGAGGCACTCCACTGTTTACCCTTTTCCACTGAGAAAATTGATCATTTAATCCTACTCTCTGTTTCCTGTCTGTTAACCAGTTTGTAATCCACGAAAGGATATCGCCTCCGATCCCATGACTTTTTAGTTTTCTTAGAAGCCTCTCATATGGGACTTTGTCAAACGCCTTCTGAAAATCCAAATACACTATATCTACTGGTTCACCTTTATCCACATGTTTATTAACCCCTTCAGAAAAATGAAGCAGATTTGTTAGGCAAGACTTCCCTTGGGTAAATCCATGTTGACTATATGTCTTTCTATATGCTTTCTATATGTCTTTCTATATGCTCTACGAGTTTGATCTTTAGGATATTTTCCACTATTTTTCCCTGCATTGAAGTCAGGCTCCCTGGTCTATAGTTTCCCAGATCACTTTTGGAGCCCTTTTTAAATATTGGGGTTACATTGGCCACCCTCCAGTCTTCAGGTACAATGGATGATTTTAATGATAGGTTACAAATTTTAACTAATAGATCAGAAATTTCATTTTTGAGTTCCATCAGTACTCTAGGATGCATACCATCTGGTCCAGGTGATTTGCTACTCTTTAGTTTGTCAATCTGGCTTACTACATCTTCCAGGTTCACAGTGATTTGGTTCAGTTCATCTGACTCATCACCCTTGAAAACCATCTCCGGAACTGGTATCTGCCCAGCATCCTCATTATTAAACACAGAAGCAAAGAATTCATTTAGTCTTTCTTTAATGGCCTTATCTTCCCTAAGAGCCCTTTTAACCCCTCGGTCATCTATTGGTCCAACTGACTCCTTGACAGGTTTCTTGCTTCGGATATATTTTTAAAAGTTTTTGTTATGAGGTTTAACCTCTATGACCAACTTCATTTCAAATTCTCTCTTCACCTATCTTATCCATGTCCTAACAGCTGCCTTTGAAAAAAATGTATTATAATATCATTGTGAAGAACCTAGAAGTACTGGGTACAGGAGGATCAGTTCTGCAATGCTTAAATGTTAGTTGGGGGAGTTTGCCTCCTGACCAAGTTCAGTACCATGTAGGGTTCCACAAAACCTAATACTGTCCCTGTTATTGTTTAATCTCTAGTTGCTACACTTGACAGTTCTGCTGAAAGAAGCAAAAGTACCATACCATTTGCAGATCATGTGCAGGTATATGTTACCTTGGGCTATTAGTATCTTTTGCTTCCCCAGTGAGAGTGCGGGTTGTGATCAGCAATATCTAGGGCAACAGGAATGTCACAGTGTCTGATGTTCATGTCCAGACCAGCACCCAAGCTTTGTTCTGTGCATCTCACAACAAAAAGAGACATGAGTGGTGGCTCTCAAGGCACGTGCTTCTTTCTGTCTCTGAGCATATGCAAACTCTCTCTTTCCAAAATACGCATAAATTCTAGAGTGTAAGAATTAACAAGCAGCATGAGGCCATGCTTTTTGCAGCTCTCACTTCCTCCACCAGAGCCTTCTGAGTCCTTTCATTTTGTCTCTTATTCCAGTGTTTTCCAGCCTTTTCAAGCCCAAGGCATACCCACATTAATGCAAATATTATGTGGCACACCAGCTTCAAGGAAGCAGGTATTGCAAATATGGAGAACATTCATTGCCAAGAGAAAAGCTAGGGAAACACTAAAAGCCCCACCAGTCTCTCTTCCAAATTTTAAAACAAAGAAGAAGAGGCGACAGATGCATAGTATAGGGGCCATAGAGGCATTCCAAGAACTGAAGGATGTTTTTTTGAAAAGGCCTTGTCTCCATCATCCTGATCCTGTGTCCGTTCATCCTAGAAGTAGAAGCCTCCACATTGGGAGTTGTTGTAGTTCTAAGCCAACACTTACCTAGCATAATAATTCATCCCTGCTCTTTCTTTTTAAAGAAATATTCTCCCATGGAGTGCAACTATGGCACTGATGACAGAGAACTATTAGATATCAATTTACTCTTGAAGAGTGGTGGCATCTACTTGAAAGATCCCAACACCATATAACTATCTATACAATCCACAAAAATCTTGAACATCTTTACTATGCTCAACAGTTGAATGCAAGGCAGACTCATTGGTCCTTGTTCTTTGCCTGCTTCGACTTTGAAATGTGATATCATCCCGCTCTCAAGAACCTAAGGGTATATGACCTCTCACGCTCCTTTCAGACTGAAGATGACCCAGAGACTCCCAAACATATCACTGATCCCACTATTGGCCTCCTCCAGTACCGTCTCTTCAGGGAAGATGGGCATACCGTCCCAGCTACATGAAAATGGGCCCATGATTCCTGTTTCTCCGGTCATCTTAGATGGGCTTGAACCCTTGCACTGCTTCAGCAATACTACTGGTGGCTAAAATGATGCAAGATGTCAAAGCCTATGTGGATTCGTGCCCTACCTATGCACAGCAAAAACTGCTGCATGGCTGATCCATGAGGCTTTTATAGTCATTGCCAGCCTCCAGGGATTCCTGGATCCACTTGTCCATGGATTTCATTGTGGATCTCCCCATCTCAGACAGCACCACCGTGATCTGGGTTGTCATAGATCACATTTCAAAGATGGCTCACTTTGTGCCACTTGTGGGCTTTCCTTTGACCCCAGAGAGGGTGAGGCACTTTACAATCCAGGTATTTCATCTATACAGCTTGCCAACGCACATCTTGTTGGACTAAGGGTTGCAATTCATTGCAAAATTCTGACGCACACTTTGTATAGAATTTTGCATCACACTGGATTTTACAATGGCATATCACCCCCAAGAAATGGACAGATAGAATGCATGAATCACATACTCAAAACCTTTCTCCATGCTTATGTCAACAATCACTAGGGCAATTGGGCTCTTACCTTGGGCTGAGTTCTCACACAATATCCACATCAACTCCACCACTGGGTCCTCTCCATTCTTTTTTTTTTTTTTATAATTAATGCTTTATTGATTTTTACAAAGTATTGCCAACATACTTCGAAAAAGGAAAAAAAAAAAGCATACAAAGGATATTTCACAACAGGATAATGCTCTTGATCAAAGAAAAAATTCAATCCATTTACATGCTTTTATATGAGGAATAAACAGTAAACAATAGATGATGAGTCCGAAACTAATGGGAGTAATCATTTAAGAAAAAATATCAATCTTCAAAAAGAAATTGGCTTAATGTTTTTATGCCGGCTATCAGGTCCCACAGCTTATCCCCACAGTTTATCTGGTGTGATGACGGACAGTTTTGGGGGCAATTGCAACTTACCCCCTACTCGGACCATCACTAGACCTGTTGCCTCCAATCTCTGTGCCTTCATGATCTTGCGTTCCTCCTCAGCGGGCTCTAATGGGGATATAGCTGTTGAATTTCCTCCCATTATCTGCTCCTCTGTTGTCCCCAACAGGCTTGAGGAAAGTTGCATGGCCAGCGAAAGTTCTCCTCCCTGGCCTCCCCATCCCGTTAGGTCGATGGCGTCATCGAACTGCGCCAGGTCATGGAGGTTGGTCCGTGTCACCAGGGCAGGCAGAGGTTGACAATCCGGGGGGCTGAGCGTAGTTTCCCCAGGTAGGCTCGAAGCTCCCCCTTCGTAGTCTACAGCTGGGAGTTCCTCCCCCGTTCTCACCGGCATTGAGGCAGCAAAAGCTGTTATCTTCTTCTGGCCAACAGGTAAGGCAGGTTTGGGAGGATATACCAACAGTTTACCTTTTATTTTTGCAGGCATTTTGAAGAAAGAAACAGACAGTCAGGAGAGCAGCTTTACAAGCAGCCTCTCACGCCGCCATCTTGGCCTTGTAATAGAACAGTCGCTGGGTCCTCTCCATTTTAACTGGTCTATGGGAAACACCTCTGCCACTCCCCTTTGTAGTGTCCTCACCAGCTACTTAATTATCTGCCCAGGAACTACAAGAGTTTTGGATACAAACCAAAACCCTCATTCAGAATGCTTCTGAGAAGGCCAAAAGAACTACAGATATCCACAGGGCCAGTTCCTCGATATAGAGTGGGCAAAAAAGTGTGGCTGAACACATTCCATATCCACCTGAGAGTGCCCTTCATGTTCCTGGTTCCCCGCTTTATTGGTCCCTTCTCAATATTGCGGCAAGTGGGACCCATGACGTATCAGCTAAGGCTGCCACCAATGCTGAAGATACATGACATTTTCCACGTGTCATTACTTAAACCCCTGATACTCACTTGGCCCTCTAAGGTACCTTCAGATCCACAAGAAGGGATCAGCGATGAACACACCATATATGACTCTCAATGGAGGGACAAGAGGCTTGAATACCTCCTTTCCTGGAAAGGATATGGCCCAGAAGAAAACTCATGGGAGCCAGTCTCCAACATCCTGGATCATTATCTATTAACAGACTTCCATCTATGCTACCCCAAGACAGGGAGCATAAGGGGAAGGTACTGTTGCATTTGGCAGTTTGGGGGCTTAACCATTTGAACTGCTGCTCTCACCTCCCAGTCCGGGCCCCAGTCATGGAAGGAAGCACTTGAGGTGGGATGCCACTGCTGCTCTGTCTTCCTTTTCTTTCTTTTCTAGCTCTAATTATAGTCCTAATCCATAAGAGGTAGGTGAGCAATAGGAACAATTGCAGATAAATCATGCTGTCACAACACAGAAGTTGACCCAGCAAACTGTACTAACACTAACCACCAGAAATGTGAGTTAACTTTTCTCCCCCTCAGACTAGGAGCTAAATTTCCAGTGAAGCCTTTATGGTTTTAACGTGCTTTCCTGCATTGGGGAGTAATATGTAATGCCTTCATTAACATTGGATTTGTGTACTAGTGTGCTAATGAGTGCACATATTTTATGTGCACATTTTCTGTGGGCAAAACTCCTTGTTAAATCATGATTAAAATTGTATATACAAAAATGTACTAACATGCACATAGCGTACATAACATGTACCTTATTAATCTTGTATAAGAGGCAATGAAGAGTAAAGTGATGCCCAAGTTGCAGCAGTGGGAGAAGCAGGATTTGAATACTAGATTCCCTATCTCTCAGCTCACTGCACCAACCTCTATATTACTCCTCTACTTTATGAATGTGACGCCAGAAGAGAATAAAGGTCACAGGTGTTAGTCTCATCTCTAACTTTAATAAATTACAGAAAAGTTTATGTTGGAAACTAGGGCTGGAATTTAGTTTATACATTTCAATATATTTGAGGTGAAGACTGACATTTGTTTGTCAAAATTTACACAGTACATTTTTTTTCTCCAAGAACAGTAAAGGAAGAGAGAATATTTTTACATGTCAGAAACTTAGGACCATGTGCTCTTGGAACTGGTTCCTACTTTATGTCAATGGTAAAAAAAAAAAAAAAAAAAAAAGCTTTGGGCTATTGAAATTACAGCATGTGAAGGCACTACACCACAGTAAATCACTTAATCCTTTTCAAGATCCTGTTTTATCTGCCTTTTATTTCTGCTCTTCTGGCATTCATCCAGTTTTGATTCTTAAACTGATTACATATTTCTCTGCATCCACATTATGTATTCTAGATTTCAAAATTTCTTTAAGTAATGTAGCTGAACATCCTTTCTTCGAGTGGAAGAAAGGATTGCCAAAGAGGTAAAGCAAAGTGACAAAACATTTTTCAGATATATCAGGGAAAGTAGGAAGGCCAGAGGTGGTATTGTAAGTTTCAAAGGAGAAAAGGGTCATTGTTTGGAGAATGTTGAGGAAAAAGCAGAAATATTAAACAAATACTTCGGTTAGATGTTCACTAAATAAGATCCTGAAGGAGGACTGTTGCTGGTTGGTGCAATGCTTACTAAATATATGCCCTGGGAGAGGTTGGGTGAGGAGGCCAGTGAGGGAATCTTTACGAGAGAGGAAACCTGGGTGAAAACTTCAAAACAGGAGAAAAGCTCTTTCTCTGAGAGGCACTGGGGGAGGGTTGGAGGACAAAGAAGGAGGAGCTGCACAGCCTTCCCCTCAGCCAGGGTTAGGGAGATACCCAGGTGGACTGCAGAGGGGACTGGACAGGAACAGAAAGAAGGACTACTAAAGGCAGAGAGAGATATGAAGAAGATAGAGGTAGAGGTGTCAGAGAATCCAGAGGCGGAGCCAGGACCAATGCCAATAGAGGTAGGAGAGGAATGGAGGAAGCCCCCACAAGGAGACCTGAATTTCTAACAGTAAACAGGTTAGAATCAGAAAAGAAGAAACTGTTGTGGAGTTTGTTGTAGCTGTAGTTATGCAAAGCAAGTGTATGAGTCTTCCTCTACAAGCTAAGGTGGGTGGTGGCAGTAAGACCTTGATTTCCCTTGAACCAAGCTCACTGGTGAAAAGATTCTTCTGCTCTAATCCAGAGACTGTGCCTGAAATAGAGAGATTTAAACCCAGGGACATAAGCCAGAGACTGTGCCTGAAACAGACACTTGAACCCAGTGGCTTAAAACATAGATTGATCACTTGGCAATTCTCTTCATGAACTGTAATTTGGCCTGTGCAGTGAAAGCCAGACCTCTTTTCAGAAAGCCTGCCACAGACTGGAAGGGGACAGTAGATAGAAGTATTTACTCCCAGTTGTTTAAGCTCTCTGCAGGATTAAAGTATCCATGGAGGCAATGGCTGTATTTTGAGGTTGCCACACTCCGCAAAATACAGGAGTGTGGCAGAGGAATACTGCAGAGAAGAATTGGTTACAGAAGCTTTGGCTATGTGGGGATATTGTACAACCTACTTTTAATTCAATGCACGGAATTAAATGCACGGAAACAAATCGAGGCCAGGAATGCGTGGACCACTGGATAAGCAAAACCCAAGAATGAATAAGGTAAGAGTACTTTGTTATACTGGGTGTAGATACTAGGAGATACCCAGCGGAGGGAGTCTCATTTAAAATAAGGCTTGACAATAAATACCCGGAGGAAAGGGGTATCAATAGAGGCCATTGGGGGAAGTCAGTCAGCAGAGGAAGCGGGGGTTCTTGGGGGAAAGTAAAAATCTGTGATGCCGCACTTGGGTTTTTCTTTTCTCTGTTTATTCCTGAGGTCTACAATGGTGTCCAAAGCGATGGTCAAGTGGATAGTGGAACAGATTCAAAAGCAGCAAGAAATGACACATAGTATGTTATAATAGATGTTGGACCAGGAAACACAGCAACAACAACCATTGGTCACTTTGATTGAGGAATAGTCCAGGGAGACAAAAGCCTTGGTGGAACTTCAAAAGCAGTGATGGCATTCCTACGAGCAAGAGGAAGGACTGGCAAGGGCTGAAGAATCAGGTGGGAGCAGACTAGTGCAGGGTTTGGGGTTAAGTAAATGACAGAGGGGGATGACTGAGATGCTTTTCTGACAACTTTTGAGAGGGTGGCAGAGGTAGCAGGCTGGCCCCGGGAGCATTGGACCACCAGATTAGTCCCCTATTTATCTGGAGAAGTGCAAGCCACATACTGGTCATTGGGTAAAGAGGAATCCCATAGTTATGATGTGGTGAAAGCAGCTATTAAGGACTAGTTAGATCTATCTGCTGAGTGCTACTGGTGGAAATTTAGGGATTTGAAGTTTGGGAAGAGAGAAAGACCTTGGGAGGTAGCCCAATGTCTGCGAGGCTTTGCAAGTAGGTGGTTAGAGCAAGAGCAAAAGTCGAAACAGGAAATATTGGAAACTATAATTTTGGAGAAATATTTAGCTATCCTTCTGGGGAAGATGCGGGTCTGGGTAGGTCACCAGGGGGGGCCCGCTAACTTAAAGGAGGCAATTACTTTCAGTGAGTGGTATGTAGGATAAGAAGGAGATCAGCAAAGAGGGGGAGGTTAAACCCATATTTGGGGGGTATCCGAGTGAAGGGAAAACAGTGAAAGAGGTAGTTCCAAGGAAAGGAACCATGGAATTAGGGAGGAGATTTGGATAATATAAATCCAGAGATATGGAAGGAAAGAGAACTATGGATCCCTGAGAAGGTGAGGGTACCCTGATGGGAAAAAGGAATTACAAGTGTTTTACTTGTGGGGTGGAGGGGCATTTCAAAAGAGACTGCCCCTACATGGATTGCTCATATATGGAAGGGAGGCCTTCAGTCAAGAGCACTGGGACAGGAGGAACAGCTGTCTTTGACCAGATGGTAAAAGCAAAAGGGCCAATGGTTAAAAGCCATTCTGGATACAGGGAGTAATCAGTCCATTATGTCGGGTTCCCTAGCCAGGAATTTAAGGATTTGGAAAGGAATGGATGGGCAGAAACAGGGCAGAAGATGGGTAAAAGTCCTGTGCATACATGGGGACATTCAGTCCTACCCGGTTTATAGAGTAATGATTGAGTGGGAGAACCTCAAGCCCCATTGTGGGTGACAGTGGTGGAAAGGATGCCCTTTCTTTTCATTTTTGGAAGAGATTGGGGTGGCTTGGAGGTCCAACTCTAAGTTAAAGAAGCCTGGGTCTCTATGAGAAAGTGGAGAGGTGATTTGTTTGGATTGTTTTGTTGTCATATAGTATAAATCCCTCTAAATCATTAGGTGTTATTGACAGTTTCTTGGTATCTATTAAGTGGGCCATCAAGTCATTAAAATATTTCCTACTGGGGAGACATTTCACACTGGTTACAGACTATGCCCTGCTAAAATAGTTGAACTGTATGAAGGAAACGAATGTGCGACTAAATCGGTGGTATTTGCTTTACAAGTATATGATTTCAAGGTTCAGAATAGAGCTAGGAGAATAGGGATGTGCATTCGTTTTGAACGAATGCGCAATCCATAATGTATAGGTCCCTATTCGTTGAATTCGTGGGCTATGAAACATATGGCAAACCCCCACGAATGCAACTTATCATTAACGAATAAACCCCCCACCCTCCTGACCCCCCCAAGACTTGCCAAAAGTCCCTGGTGGTCTAGCGGTGGTCCTGGAGCGATCTCCTGCACTCAGGCCATCGGCTGCCGGTATTCAAAATGGCACTGTAGCCTTTGCTACCGGTGCCATTGGTCGGCCCCTGTCACACGGTAAGAGCAATGGACGGCCGGCGCCATCTTGTGCTCCTACCATGTGACAGGGGCCGACCAATGGCATCGGGAGCCCCTGTGACATAGTAAGGGCAAAGACTAATGGCACCATTTTGAATACCGGCAGCCGACGGCCCGAGGGCAGGAGATCGCTCCAGGGCCCCCCATCTGGGTTGGAATGGGGGTTTTTTTTTTAACTTTAATGGGAAACAAATCCCATATGTAACTAATGGATGAATTGAGGTCCCCCAAAAATGGATGTGATGGATTTGGGTCCCGACGAATACGAATACTGAATCGAACTTATTCATCCCTGCTGCACATCCCTGCTAGGAGAGACCATAAAAATGCTGACATCCTATTGAGGGAAGCGCTAAGAGAAGGAAGGAAGTCAGAGATTCCAAAGAAAAGGGGGGAGGTATGTGATGGTTACTATATGCCCTGAGAGAGGTTGGATGAGGAGGCCAATGGGGGAATCTGTGCAATAAGGGAAACCTGGGTGAAATCTTCAAAACCCAAGAATCCCCAGGTTAGGGGAAAAGCTCTTTCTCTGAGAGGTCCTGGGGGAGTGGGAGGGTTGGAGGACAAAGAAGGAGGAGCTGCATAGCCTTCACCTCAGCCACGGGGAGGGGACACCCAGGTGGACTGGGAGGATAAGGGGAGGTGGCCTGCAGAAGGGACTGGACAGAAACAGGAAGAAGGACTAGTAAAGTCAGAGGGAGACATGGAGGAGACGGAGGTGGAGCTGTCAGAGAATCCAAAACCAGAGCCAGGACCAATGCCGATGGAGGTGGAGAGGAATGGTGGAAGAACCCGCAAGAAGACCTGGATCTCTAACAGTAAACAGGTTAGAGTCAGATAAGAAGAAACTGCCGTGGGGGTGGTTGTAGCTCTAGTTGTGCAAGGCATGTATATGAGTCTCCCTCTACAAGCTGTGGTGGGTGGTGGCAGTAAGGGCTTGGTTTTCCTTGAACCAAGTCGACAGGGACTGGAATCAGTGCTTGAAAAGTTTATTTTGCTCTAAGCCAGAGACTGTGCTGAAACAAAGACTTGAATCCAGTAGCATAAAACAGAGATTGACCACTCAGTGGTTATCTTCATGAACTGTGGTTTGGCCTGTGCAGAGAAGGCTGGTTTAAAGTATTCGCGGAGGCAATGGCTGTATTTTGAGGTTGCCACACTCCACAGAGGAATACTGCAGAGAAGAATTGGTTACAGAAGCTTTGGCTATGTGGGGATATTGTACAACCTACTTTTAACCCATCGGAAGGTGGACCTGATGACAATTGGTATCAGAGTGAGATCGGAAGAAATTCAATGCATGGAAACAAATCAAGGCCAGGAATGTGTGGACCACTGGATAAGCACAGAAGAATCCTATAGAGGAGAATTGATTACAGAAGCTTTGGCTTTGTTGGAGAATCGTAAAACCTAGTTTTAACTCATGGGAAGGTGGACCTAACGACATTGGCAAGTGAGTGGATGGCAGTGGGATAGATATAACCCCATTTACCAAAAAGAGAGCGTTTGGGTGGAACTAGCAAAACTGAAAGTTGACAAGGCCATGTGGCCTAATGAGATACATTCCAGGATACTAAAGGAGCTCAGAGAGGGGCTGATGGGTCTGCTAAAACAATTATTCAATAGATTTCTGAAAACAGGCATGATGCTTCTAGGGTGGTGGTGGTCCCACTTCACAAAAGTCAGAGGAGAGAAGAAGACGGAAACTATAGGCTGGTTAGCCTTACCTCTGTGGTGGGAAAATTAATGGAGACACTGCTGAAGGAAAGACTAATGAACTATTTACAATCCATTGGGTGCAGGTTCTGAGGCAACATAATTTTACCAGAGGAAGATCATGTGAAATGAATCTGATTGTCTGTCTTGATTGGGCAACTAGAAAATTAGATCAAGGATGAGCACTCAATGTGATTTATCTGGATTTTGGCAAAGCTTGTGATACCGTCTCGCATAGGATGCTCATGAGTAAAATGAGATGTCTGGGAGTGGGTCTCAATGAGGTGGAATGGATTAGAAATTGGTTGATTGACAGATGACAGTGAGTGGTGGTAAATGGAATTTACTCTGAGGAGAGAAGTGTGATAAGTGGAGTCCCTCAAGAATCGGTTCTGGGGCTGATTCTATTCAATATCTTTTGTGAGTGAAATAGGTTAGAAGGAAAAGTTTGGCTTTTTGTGGATGACAGTAAGATCTGTTACAGAGTGGATGCCTGAAGGAGATAATGAAAAGTGATCTATGAAAGTTAGAGGAATGGTCAAAGGTTTGGCAGGTGACATTTAATACCAAGAAGTGGAGTCATAATTTGGCGTTCACAAATCCAAAGGCGCTCTATGTGACAGAGGGTGAAAAATTGATTTGCACTGATAGGGAAAGAGACCTTGGGGTGATAGCGTCTGATGATCTGAAATGGCAAAACAATGTGACATGGCAGTGGTTAAGGCCAAAGGGATGCAGACCTGCACAGAGAGAGAGAGAGAGAGAGGGGAATAATCAGCAGGAAAAAGGAGGTGATAATGACCCTGTACGAAGTTCCTGGAATACTGTGTTCAGTTCTAGAGTCTGTATCTCAAAAAATATATAGAAGGCACAGGGGGAAGCCTGCATGGAGTGGCAGTTACTATCATTAACAGAAGGTGGGGGGGGGGGGGGGAGTAATGTGCATGGAGTGCAGTTGCAATGCTTAAGAGAAGGCACATGGATAGCCTTCATGAAGCAGCACTTACTATCCTTAACAGAAGGCATGGGAGTACATGCACAGAGTGGCAGTCACTAGTTTTAACAGAATGCATGGGGGTAATATGCATAAAAAGGCAGTTACTACCCCAAAAAAAGAAAAAAAAAAAAGAAGCTTGCTGGGAAGACTAAGGGCAACTAGTTTCATTTAGGAGCCCTGAAATGAATATAGGGCCCCAAATGAAACAAACTTATTTGCTACATTCATTTTAAATGAATATATTGGGCCTGGGGCCTCACCTTGGGCATATGAGGCCCAAAGCAGAGGGCGTGGCCCATTACTACCCTTACGAGAAACATGGGGGTAACCTGCATGGAGTGGCAGTTACTACCATGGGAAGCTTGCAGGGCAGACTGGATGGACCATTTTGGTCTTTTTCTGCCATCATTACTATGTTACTATGTTACTATGATCGAGTGCAATAAGGGCACCTCAACCTAGGACTGGGCCTAGGCCCAAAGTCAGAGCCTCACCTAGAGCATAGGCTGAAGCCCAAAGCAGGGACCAGGACCCAAGTCCTCAAGAGCAGTCACTTAACTGATCCGTCGGGTGTTTGCATAAGCGGCCAGGCGGAGTCCCGATGCCTGGGCCTCGGCCTATGCCAGAACCCAGGCCCAATGCCATGGCCCAGCCCAAAGGCCGGGTCCCAATGCTTGGTTCCTCAGCCTAGGCCAGGGCCTGGGCCCAGACCTGATGCTATATCCCAGCCCAAATGCCAGGTCCTGATGACAGGGTCTCATTGTGGACCCAGGCTCAATGCCGGGGCCTGGTCTGGAGGCCGGGTCCTGATGCTTGGGCCCATGCCTGACACCGTGGCCCAGAGGAAAGGTCCTAATTCTGGGGTCTTGTCCTGGACCCAGGCCCGATGCCAGGTCTGGCCTAAAGGCCAGGTCCCGATGCCTAGGTCTCTGCCTAGGTTCAGACCTAGGCCCGGAGTCTGGGTTTCGGAGCAGATCCAATGATGTCCTTTTCTTTTTTCTTTTCCTCTTTAACTAACACCATCTGTTGGGGTCACGCCGGAGTTAATTCACTCCAGTGAACAGCACCATTTTGATGAGCTGGCCTCCGGTGTATGCCAAGGCTGAGGTCGCAGTGACCTACTGTGTCCTCAGTCTATGCAAGGCTAAGGCTTCAGCTTGGGCCTGGGCCTTGCCAGCAGATCACCACAGGACCAGGTAAGTAGGAGCTGGGGAGGATCCTGACTCTGGCATTTTTCCAGGTGATTGGGAGGGAAGGACGGGTGGCCTTAGGAGGCCCCATTTTAGTTGTTTTATCCATTTTTAGTTTTTTTCTTTTTTGATGTTTGATTCTGTTTCTTTTACATGGATGAAACAAATCAAACATTCCACAAACCAAAATTTGTGGGAAATTTTTTTTTCTGAAAATGAACCAACAAACAAAAACAATTTTTTTCCCCTGCACACACCTACCACTTAGCTGGATAAGTATGGACTTATCTGGTTAAAAATGACCCTTATTTGAAGTGACAGCACAGCAACATTGGAAACTTTACTCCACCTCTGACAGGCATTAATTTTCCAGCACTAAAAAAATGTGAGTTCAGCCAGGGCACCTCTCTGCATTGGGAGGGAATACTTAATAGAGATGTGAATCGTTTTCCATATCGTCTTAACGATAGAAATCATGTGGCAGGAGAAGAAAATCGTGTTTGGCACGATTATTTCGTTGAAAAATCGTTAAAAATCGTTTTTTCCGATTAGTGCACACTAACTCGAGTTAGTGCGCACTAACTCCCCGTTAGTGCGCACTAACTCGAGTTAGTGCGCACTAACTCAAAATGATACAAATAGACACTTTCCAGGTCACTGAAGGTCAGTTAGGAATGAATATGTGTTCCTATTGGCTGGCAGCCCTCTTATCTATTGATGTTACCAAGGTTACCACTGAGGTGATGGTTGGGGGGATGGGAAATGGAACTGGAAACTCATGAACACCAACAGAAAATGAAACAAAGTGTTCACACTTCCCAGGTCAGTAAAGGTCACTAGGAATGAATATGTATTCCTATTGGCTGGCTGTGCTCTTATCTATTGATGTTACCAAGGTTACCACAGAGGTAATGGTTGGGGGGATGTGAAATGGAAACAGTTGGAAGCTTGACAAAAAAAGTAATGTGATGATCAGCACTCACGTGACTAGAACTTCTTTGTTTATTATTTTTGTTAGCAGACACATGCATGTTGAATTTGCCAATCACTGTGCATTTTAGAAAGGTGGTCCTGGCTGGAACTGTACACAGTTCAAATATATGTAATTGATTGTTGGTAAGTGTATTTTTTAAGTAGCCACACTGGCACAAGTATGTTTACTTTTCCTCCTACTTAACTCACTAGCTCAGCTTTGTAAGAAGGGCTTCTCTGCTTGAGTGAGGGTCAGGCAGCTCCCCCCTGTCTGTGAAGCCAGCCTCTCACTAGTAATGCAGGGAGGGAGCTGTCTCAGACTTCACCATCCTCCCCCCCCCCCTCACCCACACACCATTCACTAGCTGGGACATGGGGGAAGTCAGGAGTGAGGGTCAGGCAGCTCCCCCCTGTCTGTGAAGCCAGCCTCTCACTAGTAATGCAGGGAGGGAGCTGTCTCAGACTTCACCATCCTCCCCCCCCCTCACCCACACACCATTCACTAGCTGGGACATGGGGGAAGTCAGGAGTGAGGATCAGGCAGCTCCCCCCTGTCTGTGAAGCCAGCCTCTCACTAGTAATGCAGGGAGGGAGCTGTCTCAGACTTCACCATCCTCCCCCCCCCCCCCCCACCCACACACCATTCACTAGCTGGGGCATGGGGGAAGTCAGGAGTGAGGGTCAGGCAGCTCCCCCCTGTCTGTGAAGCCAGCCTCTCACTAGTAATGCAGGGAGGGAGCTGTCTCAGACTTCACCATCCTCCCCCCCCCCCTCACCCACACACCATTCACTAGCTGGGACATGGGGGAAGTCAGGAGTGAGGGTCAGGCAGCTCCCCCCTGTCTGTGAAGCCAGCCTCTCACTAGTAATGCAGGGAGGGAGCTGTCTCAGACTTCACCATCCCCCCCCCCCCCCCCTCACCCACACACCATTCACTAGCTGGGACATGGGGGAAGTCAGGAGTGAGTGTCAGGCAGCTCCCCCCTGTCTGTGAAGCCAGCCTCTCACTAGTAATGCAGGGAGGGAGCTGTCTCAGACTTCACCATCCTCCTCCCCCCCCCCCTCACCCACACACCATTCACTAGCTGGGACATGGGGGAAGTCAGGAGTGAGGTCAGGCAGCTCCCCCCTGTCTGTGAAGCCAGCCTCTCACTAGTAATGCAGGGAGGGAGCTGTCTCAGACTTCACCATCCTCCCCCCCCCCCCCTCACCCACACACCATTCACTAGCTGGGACATGGGGGAAGTCAGGAGTGAGGGTCAGGCAGCTCCCCCCTGTCTGTGAAGCCAGCCTCTCACTAGTAATGCAGGGAGGGAGCTGTCTCAGACTTCACCATCCTCCCCCCCCCTCACCCACACACCATTCACTAGCTGGGACATGGGGGAAGTCAGGAGTGAGGGTCAGGCAGCTCCCCCCTGTCTGTGAAGCCAGCCTCTCACTAGTAATGCAGGGAGGGAGCTGTCTCAGACTGGTATCAGGGTTAGGGCACTGTGTGCAGGAAGATCACAACACTCCTGGTATTAATAGGGATAGGGCACTGTAAGAGATGACTGTAGTAGATTGAATAAAGATCTGATGTTTCTGCTCTCCTCACACCAAACAAAAACAACACACAAGCAGAGAAGCCCTTCTTACAAAGCTGAGCTAGTGAGTTAAGTAGGAGGAAAAGTAAACATACTTGTGCCAGTGTGGCTACTTAAAAAATACACTTACCAACAATCAATTACATATATTTGAACTGTGTACAGTTCCAGCCAGGACCACCTTTCTAAAATGCACAGTGATTGGCAAATTCAACATGCACTAGCATTTCATGTGCCTGCTAACAAAAATAATAAACAAACAAGTTCTAGTCACGTGAGTGCTGATCATTACATTACGTTTTTTGTCAAGCTTCCAACTGTTTCCATTTCACATCCCCCCAACCATTACCTCAGTGTTAGCCTTGGTAACATCAATAGATAAGAGCACAGCCAGCCAATAGGAATACATACATACATATTCATTCCTAAGTGACCTTTACTGACCTGGGAAGTGTGAACACTTTGTTTCATTTTCTGTTGGTGTTCGTTAGTTTCCAGTTCCATTTCCCATCCCCCCAACCATCACCTCAGTGGTAACCTTGGTAACATCAATAGATAAGAGGGCAGCCAGCCAATAGGAACACATATTCATTCCTAACTGACCTTCAGTGACCTGGAAAGTGTTTATTTGTATCATTTTCAGTTAGTGCGCACTAAATCGAGTTAGTGCGCACTAACGGGGAGTTAGTGCGCACTAACTCGATTTAGTGCGCACTAACACGATTTAACGATTTTTAACGATAAATCGTTAGAATTTCTATTGTATCGTGTTCTATAACGATTTAAGACGATATTAACATTATCGGACGATAATTTTAATCGTTGAAAAACGATTCACATCCCTAATACTTAATGCTTTCATTAGTATTGAATTTCCATATGAGGATGCTAAGCTGACCTTACATTTTTTAAGGTAAACAACTACATGCATATCCTCTGAAAACTCAGTGAACAATACCTAGCAAATCAGAGGTCTTAAGGCAAACTCTATGCCAAACTATAAATTTATTTTTAACAAACTCTGTTACAACAATCATATTACAAAAACTATTTTATAGCATCCGGTGGACCACTCCCCTATCCTATTAATACCCATTACCTTCCATAGCTAAAAATACTCTATTATCACACTCACTCTTGCTTTACCCTTCAATCACCTCAATCATACCATACGTATATCTCACACACTCATGCATTCATCCATATATAAAACCATAATCATATTAAAACTTTCATTGTACTAGAATAATGGTAAAGCTTACAATATATTTATAGACCTTCAAATATAATGATGTTGTTCTTAATGTATTTATAACTCACTATATATATTATTTTCTTTCCAAAAGAATATTATTTTTACAAAGAAAATTCTCTTTTATATCTCTCAAACAACATAATACTATAATCAGATGTTCTTTTTGTCAGGATCCTCCCTTTCCAAAAGAGTATTGTTTTTACAATGAAAATTCTCTTTTATTTATTTATTTTATTTATTTAGTGTTTTTCTATACCGGCATTCAAGATAAAAATCTCATCATGCTGGTTTACATTAAACAAGGGGTGTACAAAGAGAAAACACTGGAAATCTATAACAAGTGAACAGAGAATCTGAAGTTACAATAAAACAAGGATGTTCCAAACTTGGGAGAGGAAGGATAGTCTAAAGGAAATAACAGAAAGAGCAATTATTTACAGTGTTCTAAGAATATCTGACTATGGTTGTCGTTGCATAGAAGAGTCAGTTGGGTGCTGGGAAGGCTTGTTTAAACAACCACGTCTTAAGTCTTTTTCTGAAAGTTGGAAGGCACGGTTCTTGACAAAGATCCAGTGGAATGGAATTCCATAGCGCTGGTCCTGCTGTAGAGAAAGCCCGGTCTCTAAATGTTATATGTTGAGAGGTTTTGGTGTGGGGAACACGTAGTGATTCTCTGTATGCTTCTCTAATGGGTCTGGAGGAGGTATGTTTTCTGAATGGCATTTGTAGGTTGAGTGGAGCCTGGTGATGGATGGCTTTATAGATAATGGTAATAGACTTGTAAATGATTCTGTAGTGAATTGGCAGCCAGTGTAGGTCTTTGAGGATGGGAGAAATGTGGTCTCTTCTCCTCATGTTTGTCAGTATTATGGCTGCCACATTTTGGACCATCTGAAGAGGCTTGATGTGAGAAGAGGGAAGACCTAATAAGATAGAGTTTCAGTAATCTATCTTAGAGAAGATTATGGCTTGCAGAACCGTTCTGTAATCTTGAAAGTGAAAGTGGTTTTATTCTTTTCAGGCATGTAGTTTATGAAAACAGTCCTTGGTTGTTTGGTTGACAAATAATTTTAGATTTAGACGATTATCAATAATAACTCCTAGGTCTCTTGTTTGTGTGATGTGAAGGTTTGCTGATGGATTCATAATGATATTACTATTTTCCGGGGAGATGAGAAGGAGTTCGGTCTTAGAGGAATTTAGTATTAAGTTTAAGCTAGTGAGGAGGCCGTTGATTTCTTGAAGGCAGATTTCCCAGAGTTCAAGTGTTTTAGCGATGGATTCTTTCAGGGGGATAACGATATGGACATCGTCGGTGTATAAGAAGTGTTTAAGGTTAAGTTTGGTTAACAGCTTGCATAGTGGAAGAAGATAAATGTTAAAGAGCGTGGGGGATAAGGAAGAGCCTTGGGGCACTCCTAGGGAGAAGTGTTGACGTTGTGATTCTTTATTGTGAATTTTAACCTTGTAGCCTCTGTTGTCAAGAAAAGTTTTGAACCAGGCCAGAGCAGTTCCTGTTATTCTGATGTTTGACAACTGGTTTAGGAGGATGGTGTGGTTAACCATGTCAAAAGCTGCCGAAAGGTCCAGGAGAATGAGTAGGAACGAGTGACCTTTATCGAGGCCCATGATGATGTGGTCTGTCAGGGATATGAGCAGGGATTCTGTGCTTAAAGCTTTTCGGAATCCATATTGAGTAGGGAACAGAATCTTGTGGTCTTCAATGTAATCAGATAGTTGTGTATTGACTAATTTTTCCATGACCTTAGCTAAAAAAGGAAGGTAGGAGATTGGGCGGAAGCTTTTGGGATCTTTGGGATCCAGATTAGGTTTCTTTAGGAGCGGTTTGATGGAGGCCAGTTTAAGATCGCCAGGATAGATTCCCTGGGACAAAGAACAGTTAATGATGTCAGCCAGTGAATTGGAGATGATGTCGGGGATTAGTAAGAGCAGCTTGGTAGGGATTCGGTCGAAAGGGTGTGAAGATGGTTTCATTTTCTTCAAAACTGCTTGGATCTCAGAGGCTGTGATGGGTTCAAACGATTTGAGCGATGTGTCTTTATTATGGTGGTGGTATGCACTAGAAGGTGAGGTGGTGTTGGAGGGAAGTTGTGCTAGGAGGTTAGTGACTTTATTGCGGAAGAAGAGGGCCAACTCTTCAGCTTTTGATTGAGCTTGGTTGAGTGGAATTTCTGGAGCATTTATTTGTGTTAAATTGGAGACGTATGCAAAAAGGGCTTTAGCGTCGTGTATGAGGTCATGAATCTTATAAGCATAGAAGTCCCTTTTTGATTTTAAGTTGGAGCTCTTGTAGTGGTGGAGAGTGAGCTTGTATACGGAAAGGGAGCTGGGGCCAGGTGCTTTACGCCATTTGCTCTCTTTCTGTCTCTCATACAACACAACACTTTCAGCAGATATTCTTTTTGTGTCAGTCCAGTCCAACGAGAGCCTCATTTCACCCTGCTGCCCAGGGCTTCTTCAGGGACATCACTTTTTAACCTTCCAACACAGTATTCTTTAGTTGACTAAGTTGTATTGTTAAACCGATGTGTGGTGGTCCACCATATTGTGCTGTAATTGTGTCAAAATCTACAATATAATGAACATAATCATAGCTATTTGTACATAATAATGCTCAATATTATACCTTATAATGTATCTAATATGATTATCATTAACAGATAGTACTGGCGTAAACATTACTAAATGTTTAATGCACATATTTTCATTCACCACTCTTCCATTCACAACATTTTCATGCCAAACTGGTTGCATCCCTCTGATGAATCATGTGATTAATATCTTCACTTTCATCCGGTGCATTTCCAAATCTTGTTACTTGCTATTACTCCTTCATAATCCACTTTATTTCCTTCCCAAACCTGCAAGTATGTTATATCCCCATCATTATAGCAATTAATACAAACTTTATGTATCATACCATCTATTTCTTTTTACAACATCTATTTCTCAATGTCAGGAATTAAGCACTCTAAACTATACACTTACTATGTCAATATTTGAACTGCACGCCACTGCAATGCTTCAACTAACAAGTGATTCACCCGCGCTTATCCAGTCTTGTATCTTCTTATCGGGCCATAGCCCCAATATTCCGTACGTGTGCGTAACCCGCCTATTCCTATGCTTTTAAATTCACTTAAGCCAATTACTACCCAGTATTGCCTATGACATCAACCCTACATCCGGGATTTTTCACTAAACTTTATCAGTGTCTCCATTGCTATAATCATGGGCTTGTATATACTTATCCGGGGATCTTCAATAGACTTTATTAACAGAGTCCAAACTAACAAACTAGTAACTTTCTATAATGAAACATCTTTACCCTCGATAACACGACCTATCCACTATTGTCTGCTGATACTGATAAAAACCTAATTCTTCAAGGCTTGAACAAAGAATTACATATAGACCCGATTCTACAAAAAATTGCTGTGGCTAGCCACAGCCGATCCAGGGAATGTCACAACAAAATAATTTAAGGCAGACACAACAAAATGAATTGAGGCAGTACTCTTACACCATTTCACATCTGTCCCTATATTTTTTACTCAGATGAATGCTCAACATAACTGATCTATTACTAAAGCATTCCACAAACTCTCAATACCTTAAATTATGTTGCTGTAAAACATCTAACACAGGCAATTGAAAATCATCAATTTATGAAGTGTAGAATGCATCCCATTCCACTGCATCATTTAACCCTGCCAGGGCTACCGTGTTCCAATTGTATATATATTTTTGCTCGATTCTCTTTAATATTTTATTTTCACCCTCTTGTTGCTGAATATAACATTGTTGAATAACAAAAAATTTAAGATGTTCAATGTTATGTTGAGCCTCCTGCCAATGAGCTACAGTGCTCCTATTTTACCTATTCTTAATCTGCTTTTGTGTTCAGTAATTCTTATCTTTATTTGTCTTTTAGTGTGACCAATATAAATAAGGTCACAAGGGCAAACAATTGCATATATAACCATGATGGAATTACATGTATATCTGCCTCTTATCTCTTGAGGATATTTAATGGAAGGGACATTGAACGATTTCACAATGAGCACGTTGTTACAAACAGCACACTCTCCACAGGAATATTGTCCCCATGTGTCATTATTTTCATGCATATTTTTATATGTATAAAGTATCCGTGTATTTTTTTACTCAATAATATATTCAATATTTAGGGAAAACAACTCTCCTATAATACTATATGCAACTTATGATGACAAAGTTTATCAGCGACAATGTTTAAAAGAAGTGGAATGTTTCATAAATTTTTCAGGCATTACTGGATTGTAATGCCTTTAAGCTGGTTTAATCATAAACTTTCCACCTCCAACCTTTTTTAGTTTTTTTAGTGGGTTTATAAAGTGCGCTGTAAAAATCTCTGGGAGATTGATTACTATGGTTGCATGTCTAAATTGTGGTGATAATACCGCACAAGTCGGTATTATCACCACAATTTAGACATGCAACCATAGTAATCAATCTCCCAGAGATTTTTACAGCGCACTTTATAAACCCACTAAAAAAACTAAAATAGTTTGGAGGTGGAAAGTTTATGATTAAACCAGCTTAAAGGCATTACAATCCAGTAATGCCTGAAAAATTTATGAAACATTCCACTTCTTCCTTTAAACATTGTCGCTGATAAACTTTGTCATCATAAGTTGCATATAGTATTATAGGAGAGTTGTTTTCCCTAAATATTGAATATATTATTGAGTAAAAAAATACACGGACACTTTATATTTGAGTTTGGAATATCGTTGACATTGCACAAGTGTCTTGGAAGCACATTTTCGAGGTGTATAGATTTTTGTTTTATTTTTATATGTAAGCATGGATCTCAGATTTGCTCCTCTTTTCATTGCAAAAATAGGGGGTTCCTCAAAGCCCGGTAACATTTTTACCACAACCCAATGTTTCATGATAATGTTTTTTAATCATGTTAGATTTGGAAGAAAATGGGAGACTGCAAATGGGTCTTACAATTTGGTTCCGGGGTGTCCCCAGCAACAAATTCTGCCTATTTTCATATAAAGCTCTCTTAAAAACCTGTTTTATGCATTTATTTGGATATTCTCTCTTCCTAAATTTTTCCATTAATACAATAGCACTTTTTTTATATTCATCAGTGGATGAACAAATCCATCTATATCGAAGGAACTGGCTTATGGGAATACTTTCCTTAAGCTTTTTAGGATGGAAACTTTCAAAATGTAAAGTAGTGTTTCTATCTGTTGGTTTCACATATATCGATGTATACAATTTATTATTGCATAATTGTATATTGACATCTAAATATGACACTTGTATAGGGCTAAATTGTAATGTGAATTTTAAATTTTCATCACAGGAATTCATATACTGTTCAAAATCATTCAGGACCCTCACATCCCCATTCCATATCCAAAATAGGTCGTCTATATATCTTATATAAAAGCTCACATGTTGAGAGAACTCAGAAATATATAGAAATGTATCTTCATATGCATTGACGTACAAGCACGCCACTGAAGGTGCAAGAGGTGACCCCATGGGGATCCCTTTAATCTGTTTAAACAACTTGCCTTGAAATTGGAAGTAAAATTGGAATATGACAACCTCAGCTAACTGTATGAGGAATGCTTTTCTTCGACTGCCCATCTGTAATTTGGTAAGAGATATATTAACAATGTCAAGGGCCTCCTTTTGAGGAATATTGGTATAGAGTGATGTGATGTCAGCTGTAACTAACCTACTTTCCTCTGGTATATTCTCTAATTCCTCAATCATTTTAATGAATTCTGTGGAATCTCGAACATATGATTTGATTGCTTTCACTAGGGGTTGGTTGTAACAGATTATCAATGTATTTTGCAGCTGTTTCAAAAACTGAACCTCTCCCTGATACTATGGGTCTCCCTGATGGTTTAATGAAGGACATGAATTTGGGGGGCAAAATAAATGTAGGGTGTACAAAAACTTTCAATTTGTAAATATCTTTTCTCTTTTTTAGATATAACATGATCCTTAAATGCTTTGTCCAATATGTTGTTAATATGATTCATAATCTCTTGACCTGGATCAATCTCAGTTCTTTCATAAAAGATTGTATTATTAAGCTGTTGCCATGCCTCCTCCTCATACATCACTGTATACATGATCACTAGGGCACCCCCTTTATCTGCTCCCTTGATCACTATTTCACTATCCTCCTGCAGATGTTGTATAGCTAATTTCTGATCTTTTGAAATATTAAATTTAATCCACTCAGGCTGAGCTTCCAAATCTTCTACCTCCTGTGTAACTAGTGTTTCAAAGGCAATAATAAGGGGATTGGGTGGTTCCTGAGGCATCCATCCTGTAGACTTGGTTAATATATTGTCAGTAGGAACTATCTGTTGGGGACCAAAAAAGTCTTTCAATCTGAGTCTACGAAAAAACTTTTTTAATTCAATGCGAGTAGCAAAACTGTCATGTTTACCACTAGGGATAAATGACAACCCTTTGTTCAAAATTGCCATTGTAGTGTTAGAAAAGTGTTTGGACGATAAATTAACTACATTATTACATTGTTCACTCAATGGTAAAGCAAATGTATTACTTTGATTATCTATGAAAATTGTATGGTTCTCTTTATCCAAACTGTTTCCTTGTCTTGGTATTGTATTCACTAGGGATGTGAATCGTTTTTTGATGATTTAAAATATCGTCCGATATATTTTAAATCATCAAAAATCATTAGGGCCATGATGCAATACCAATTCCCCCGATTTATCGTCAAAAAATCGTAAATCAGGGGAAGGGGGAGGGCAGGAAAACCGGCACACTAAAACCCCCTAAAACCCACCCCTGACCCTTTAAATTAAATCCCCCACCCTCCCGAACCCCCCCCCAAATGCATTAAATTACCTGGGAGTCCTCCGTAGCGGCGGTCCGTGGCTAAATCGGGGGAAGGGGGAGAGCACGAAAACCGGCACACTAGATCGTGAGGTCTTCAGCCGGCGCCATTTTTCAAAATGGCCGCCGCAAAATGGCGGCGGCCATAGACGAAAACGATTCGATGCAAGAGGTCATTCCGGAGCCTCGCTGGACTTTTGGCAAGTCTTGTGGGGGTCAGGAGGCCCCCCCAAGCTGGCCAAAAGTTCCTGGGGGTCCAGCGGGGGTCAAGGAGCGATTTCCTGCTGCGAATCGTTTTCCATACGGAAAATGGCGCCGGCCATACGCGTATGGCCGGCGCCATTGTCCGTATGGAAAATGGCGCCGGCAGGAGATCGACTGCAGGAGGTCGTTCAGCGAGGTCCGGAAATCTCGCAAGGGTTCCGGACCTCGCTGAATGACCTCCTGCAGTCGATCTCCTGCCGGCGCCATTTTCCGTACGGAAAACGATTCGTGGCAGGAAATCGCTCCTTGACCCCCGCTGGACCCCCAGGAACTTTTGGCCAGCTTGGGGGGGCCTCCTGACCCCCACAAGACTTGCCAAAAGTCCAGCGGGGGTCCGGAACGACCTCTTGCGTCGACTCATTTTCGTCTATGGCCGCCGCCATTTTGCGGTGGCCATTTTGAAAAATGGCGCCGGCTGAAGACCTCACGATCTAGTGTGCCGGTTTTCGTGCTCTCCCCCTTCCCCCGATTTAGCCACGGACCGCCGCTACGGAGGACTCCCAGGTAATTTAATGCATTGGGGGGGGGTTCGGGAGGGTGGGGGATTTAATTTAAAGGGTCGGGGGTGGGTTTTAGGGGGTTTTAGTGTGCCACTGGACCACCAGGTAATTTAAGGCATTTGGGGGGGGGGGGGATTTAATTTAAAGGGTCGGGGGTGGGTTTTAGTGTGCCGGCTCACGATTTTAACGATTATGACGATACTTTACACACACAAACGGCAACAATACGATTCCCTCCCCCTCCCAGCCGAAATCGATCGTTAAGACGATCGAGGACACGATTCACATCTCTAGTATTCACCTCTAGCTCCCCTAATCCTATTCACAAAAGTTTCTTTCTCAGAAAAATGCTCATCATATTTATGACCATCTGAATTTTTGAAATGAACTTGTCTAGGGTTCTCTTTGCTTATAATGTTATTTTCTTCATCAGACGAATCATCTAACGAAGAAGAGAAATCCCCTTTCCCTTTATACCTGTTTTTTTTTTTAACCTGCATCCACGGATACAGGTAGCCAGTACTATAGTCTTTTTCCTCACGATGAAACTTACTCAGCTTCATCTTCTTAATGTCATTTCGATAAGAATCAAATTGTTTCTGATGTTCATTAAGTTGTAAGTTGTAAGTCGAAAGCTTCTTTGGAAAAATTCAGCTGTATTTTTAATGCCTCCCTTTCTACTTCTTTATTAATTTCTTGCATCTGATTTTTTATTGTGGAGACAATAAGGACCATAAAGGTTGTGGCTGTGTGACCTTATTTATATTGATCACACTAAGAGACAAATAAAAATAAGAATTATTGAACACAAAAGCAGATTAAGAACAGGTAGGAGCACAAGATGGCGCTGGCCATCCATTGCTCCTACCATGTGACAGGGGCTGACCACTGGCACCGGTAGCCCCTGTGACATAGTAAGGGCAAAGGCTATCAGTGCCATTTTGAATAATGGCAGCCATTTTGATTACCAGCAGCCATCTACAGCGTGAGTACAGTAGATGGCTCCCGGACCCCCGCTGGACCACCAGGGAGTTTTGGCAAGTCTTGGGGGGGTCAGGAGGTTTGTAGTTAATTAAATTTTAGCTGGGAAATGAATAAGAATGGAATGCATTAACGGATCGGGGGCCCTCCTTGCCGAATGTAACGTATCTGCCCCCCGATGAATACGAATACCGAATGTAAAGTATGCGGTCTCTCTGCACATCCCTATTGCTTGCTGTTCTTTTTTTTTTGCTTTGTGGTGACTAGAGGCAGACTGGGGAGTTACTTACGGAGCTGGTATTGATTTTGTCTCTGCCTGGGCAGTGGGCACAAGGGAAGCACTATGGGCTAGGTAGAGACTGAATCATACCAGGCTGTGTTGTGAGGCTTTTCAGTATTAGAGAACAAGTTCCAGAAGTGTGACCCTTCAGTGCAGCAGTGTCTCTGTGATGCCCACACATACACCTCAATGTGGCACTGGCAAAGTCACTGGACATTACGATACCACTGCAGAATATTAAATCATTTTAATTTTCACAGTGACAATATCAGTCCTGTCAGGGATAGGGAAAGGCAAAGCAGCAAAAACCCAAACACAGTGCTGAATTAGGATGCTATTGCCAATTTGGGTGCCAGTTTGCTACTTAAGATGCCATCAAGGGTTCATGCCACTGTTTCTGGTGCCCTCTTTTGGAGGTTTACAGTGTTCTTCTCACATTTGCTTTCTTCTTGGTTTATTATACTGGAGTGTTTTGTCCTCATAACCAAAATTTGCAAAAATCAATAAAAGACACTGGTTTCATCACTACATGGCACAGTGGTATCTATTCCATAGTTCTTCCTTTTCTCCTAAAATCTCACCTCATTGAAAATGATTGATTATACTGAGGTGTTTGTCCTTAAAAGCTCTCATTCTGAAGGACAAAATAGAGGCAGAATTAAAAAAAAAATGCTCAAGACTAACCATTTTGATGTCCTGAATGTGATAACAGTTAGAGCAATGTGAGATATTTTATGCCTGTGGTCAGCTACATAACATGTGAAATAGTTTCTAAATAAATCAGCCCTCACTACTTTTCAGGAAAGCCACACTGCAATCATTAGAGAAACCATTGCCATGTATTGCATGTGGTATAATTTACATTTGGAAAGCCCATACTACAAAAACATCTAAATTCCCTCCTTTACCTTGGGGGTCTTTATGCCACTCAGCCTTGCTTCCATGTCCAGATCTTACCACTTAGAGTTCTCTTTGCTATACTGCTTTGCTGTTGGACTCTAGTCATAACACCTTGCCAGTTGTGTGTGTGTGTGGGGGGGGGGGGGCATGGGATGCTTTTCACTTCACATGGTGCTTTAAAGTCTTTAAGCCACACTTTATGGTACTTGTCTACTTTATCAGTGCCTGCCTTGCAGGTTTCTGTGACGCCTTTTCTGTTTTATTCATCCTTCATGCTGCTTTAGGATACTAATGCCACATTGGGTGCAAGTTTGATGCTTGAGATGCCAGAAAGGGTTCATGTCATTGTTACTGTACCCTCTTTTAGAGCCTTAGGGTGTTCTTCACACTTTTTCTGTTTCTTTGCTCCTCTCAAAGTGACCTGATAAAATTCTGTCAATGCTGGTAGCCCTTTGCCCCTTTACAGAGTTATAGGCTATTCATGCCACTTTTTGTGCCACTGTACAGTCTCTACGTTTTTCTTTTTCCATTTCGTTGGTTTCTTCCCACAAATTTTAAGACAATTGATTAGAAAACCCCTTTTCTGGACTCAATATAAGCTGGAAATTATCTGCAAATGCTTCCCCCATTGACTTTAATGGTAAACAAAAATGAATCAAACTAAAAAACAATTTTGTTGTTTTTTTTTGAAGCTAAGAAATGAATTAAGGTCCCCATTAAATGAATTTTCAAGCAAAACTAATTTTTTTCTGCTGCACACCTCCTATCCACTCCTTCAGTGCCACAAACAGACCAGATTGTCAGGTTATCCATAATGAATATGCATGAGATAAATTTGAATGCACTACCTCCATTGTCAATAAAAGACATTGGTTTCACTACCAGGGCATAATGCCACTTGTAACTTTCATAGCTCTTCTTTTCCTCCTAAAATCTCTGCCTGATTTTCCAACCACTTTGAGAATGATTGAAACATACATAGAAACATAGAAACATAGAAATGATTAGAGATGTGAATCAGAACCAGAATCGGTTCCGGTATTGGATTCATGGCCCATCGGGAAATTATTTTTCCCGTGGTCCAATCGTTGTTTTTTTTTATCGGCTGCTCAGAGCCGATAACCCAAAAATACAGCCGACTCTTTAAAATTAGTTTGTTAGTATCCCCCCACCCTCCAGACCCCCCCCAACCCCCCCAAATTTTTGAAGTACCTGGTGGTCCAGTGGAGGTCCCGGCAGCGTTCTTCCGTGCTTGGGCCATCGGCTGCCAGTAAACAAAATGGTGCCGATGGCCCTTTGCCCTTAGCATGTGACAGGGTATCCGTGCCATTGGCCAGCTCCTGTCACATGGTAGG
Source organism: Rhinatrema bivittatum (assembly GCF_901001135.1). Taxonomy (NCBI): domain Eukaryota; kingdom Metazoa; phylum Chordata; class Amphibia; order Gymnophiona; family Rhinatrematidae; genus Rhinatrema; species Rhinatrema bivittatum. The sequence goes on from NC_042615.1 coordinate 96,623,753, forward strand.
AGCACTGGATGGCCCGCACCATTTTTAAAGATGGCACCGGCCGTCCATTGCTCCTACCATGTGACAGGGGCCGACCAATGGCACCGATAGCCCCTGTCACATGGTAAGGTCAAAGGGCCATCAGCACCATCTAGATTAGTGGAAGCCAATGGCCCGAGTGTGGGAGAACACTCCCGGGACCCCCACTGGACCACCTGGTACTTAGAAAGTTTGGGGGGGGGGGGTTTGGGGGGATACTAAAGAACTAATTTTAAATGGTCGGGTTGTGTTTTTAGGTTACTTTTAAGTGCCCTTTCTTCCTGCCCCCTGCCCCCTCATAACAATAAGAAAACCCAGAAAATTAATCATGGCGTTTCCTATCGCTATTGGGTCCCCCCGATATCTGATGAGATTGAAAATATCGGATGATATTTTCAGTCATCAGATAAATGATTCACATCCCTAGAAATGATGAAGAAAAGGACTACCCCGTCTGCCCAGCAAGCTCATGGGAGTTTCTGCCACGCCATACAAGTCACCCCATAACTTAGCAGTTTCCCAGATGTCAAAGTCAGGTCCCTTGTTGGGTGCTGTTTGAGTCCGAATTCCCCATTACCTCCAAAGTAGCGAGCAATGTTGGAGATGCATTAAGAGTTACAGGCTTATTGGTTAAGGGTAGTAACTGCCACATCAGCAAGTTACCCCTATACTTATTTGCTTTCCACATTGCAAAATTCAATGTCCTTGTTGGTTGCTGTCTGAATCTAATTCCCCTTTTCCTCTTTTCCCCTTGCTGTTAAAGCAGAGAACAATTATGGAGTTGCATCAACAGTATGAATGCTTATTGGTTAAGTGTAGTAACTGCCACACCAGCAAGCAAGTTACCCCCCTTGCACTCATTTCTTCATTTCTACCTCTAGCATTTAGGGATGTTTATCCCATGCCCCTTTGATATTTTTCACTGTTTTTGTCTTCACCAGAAGGACATTCCAGGCATCCACCACCCTCTGCATGAAGAAATATTCCCTGATGTTGGTTCTGACATGTCCTCCTTGGAGTTTCATATTGTGACCCCGAGTTCAACTGATTTCTTTCTAATGGGAAAGGTTTGTAGGACCTGTACAAGGGGATTATCACCTCCTTCTTCTTACTAGTTATTCCTCTCTCTATGCAGCCCATCATTCTTCTGGCTTTAGCTATCAACTTGTCACATTGATTATACTAGGGATGTTTTTTGTACAAAAAAGCCCTCATTCTGAAGGACAAAATAGAGGCATAAGTAAAACAATGCTCAAGACTAACCATTTTCATGTTGTAAATGTGAGAACAGAGTAATCTGAGAGATTTCATGCAGGAATTATTAGGAAGGGAATGGCGAATAAAATGGAAAATGTCATAATGCCTCAGTATTGCTCCATGGTGAGACTACAGTATTGTATACAATTCTGGTTGCTGCATTTCAAAAAAGATATAGTTGCACTGGAGAAGGTACAGAGAAGGGTGACCAAAATGATGAAGGGGATGGAATGGCTCTCCTATGAGGAAAAGATAAAGAGGTTAGGGCAGTTCAGCTTGAAGAAGAGACTGCTGAGTGGTAGTCTGATAGAGGTCTATAAAATCACAAGAGGTCTGGAACAGGTAAATGTGAATCAGTTATTTACTCTTTTAGATAATAGAAGGACTATGAGAGGTGACGTTAGCAAGTGGCACATTTAATACAAGTTGGAGAACATTTTTCTTTCACACAACGCACAATTAAGTTCTGGAATTTGTTGCCAAAGGATGTGAATAGTGCAGTTAGTGAAGCTGGGTTTAAAAAAGGTTTGGATAAGTTCTTGGAGGAGAAGTCCATTGTTGCGCCCATCAGTTGCAGATGGCTGCGACCTCTCATGCTCACCTCTTTTTTCCCTGCACCGTCAATCATTGGGAGAATGGCGGCCTCCGCCAACCAACGCCGACTTCCCTATCGTCCTTAGGACAGTGTGGGCGCTGCCGACTGCCATCTTACTTCTGGCATCACCTAGGTGCTCGCGCGCGTGCAGAGCCTCCTTATGTATATGTCGTGGTGGAAACCTCGGGGGTGTACCCTCCCGATGACTTCAGCACCGCTAGTGTACTTATACTGACTGGCCCATTGCTAAGACAAGTTAGCAAGGAGTTATCTCGCTTGTTAAATCCGCTCTAACTTGGATCTTCTGTTCCAGACTCTCCTCCTGGCATTCGTACGCTCTGAGTACCTGCTCCTCAGGGGCTCTTCCATGACTTGGCTATCCGCTCCTCGCAGGGCCCTCCTACCTAGGATTTCTTGACCCATTCCTCGGGTATCTCTACTGGGACTTCCTCATGTGAGTACATTCTCCAACTTCTATCAACCTTGTGAAGATTTCACGGTGTACCCCATTCCTCAGGCCACTACCGTTCTTCAGTCTGCCTATGCTACTCATCCTGTGCCTCAGGATATTGCTCCATCTATACAAGGTCTACGGCCTGGTTCCTGTATCACAGACCTCTGCCTCCTTGGCATCTATAATACAGTTTCCTCGGCATACCCTGCGCTGTGAGCCACTACCGGATCTGCACTCAGAGGTATTTCCATCAGCCTGCAGGAATCTCCTGCTGTACCCTGCGCTACTGGCCACTACCAGATCTTCGTATCTACATTATCATCTTGACTACTGTATTTGCTCAAAGACTGTGTTTATTACATTTCCCGCTCCTTGGGTTTTGTACTATCTTTTTCCCCATTAAAGTCTCTCTCACAACAGTGTCCTACATTGCTGAGACCATGCCCACTGGCAGTGAGGCCCACGAGGCTCCTCCCTGTGGGTGAAGACATCTCTTTCCTCAGCCTGGGGTTCACAACTTCATCAAACCATAACATCCATTAACTGCTATTAAGCTGACTTAGGGAATAGCCAATGCTATTACTGGCATTAGTATCATGGGATCTACTTAATGTTTGGGTACTTGCCAGGTTCTTGTAGCCTGGATTGGTCACTGTTGGAAACAGGATGCTAGGCTTAATCGACCCTTGGTCTGACCCAGTAAGGCTACTTCTTATGGTCTTAATCAGAAAATCAGGAGATGGAACAGCTTGAAGTCAGCTAAATAATATGGGAAATGATTTATAAATAAAGCAGCCCTCACCACTTTCCAGGAAAATCATGCCACAATCATTAGAGACACCATTACATTGTACTGAATGTGATAATATTTTCATTTGGAAAGCCAATGTCACAAAATAGTCCAAATTCCACCCTGAAACTTGGAGGTCTTTAAGCCACTAAACTTGCTTTCTTACCCAGACCTTGAACCTTGCAGTTCTCTTTGCCACTGTGCCTTATTTATTTATTTTATTTATTTACCTCTTTTCTATACCGACATTCATGAAACATATCATATCATATCGGTTTACATTGAACAGGGGTATTATAACATTATTATTATAACATTAAACAGGGGTTGTGGAAACTTGGGTAACTGAAAGTGCAGATGTCAGAGGTTTAGCAAAATAAACTAACAAGGTAAATACTGATTGAGCCCTGGATCACATATAGAATACTCTATAAATATATACATTATATACACAGGAGTAAGAGTGGCTACGATGAAATGCAGTGGCAGTACAAGAAGGGGATTAACAAGTGGAGACGGTTGTGAGCGGCGCTGTAGAGTACAAGTATAAAGTATAAGATAAGAGTATAATAAGAACTTCCCAAAAGTGAGAGGGACAGATGAAGGGTACCTGTTATAGCCATAGAGAATACAGTATAAATAAGTGGAACACAATATACAATATAGAAAGCGAGGAAATAACATTACCGATTGAATGGTTATGGATCTGGCTTATTGGGTTCAGGATAGGCTTGTTTAATCAGCCAAGTCTTTAATTTTGTTTTCGAGGTCATTGGGCAGTGTTTCTGGTGGATGCCTGAGGGCAATGTGTTCCAAAGGGATGTATGTGCAATCCACAATGGATAGGTCCATTTTTGTTGCATTCGTGGGTCTGCAAAATGCATGGTGAACCCCCACGAATGCAACATATTATTACTGAATTTTTTGTGCGTCTTAAGGAGCGAATATAAAAAAAAACTAACTAAAACCCCCACCCTCCTGACCCCCCCCCCCCCCCAAGACTTGCCAAAAATCCCTGGTGGTCCAGTGGGAGTCCTGGAGCGATCTCCTGCACTTGGGCTGTCGGCTGCCGGTATTCAAAATGGCGCCAATAGCCTTTGCCCTTACTATGTCACAGGGGCTACCAGTGACATTGGTTGGCCCCGTCACAAGGTAGGAGCACAAGATGGCGCCAGCCGTCCATTGCTCCTACCATGTGGCAGGGGCCGACCAATGGCAACGGTAGCACCTGTGACATAGTAAGGGCAAAGGCTATCGGCACCATTTTGAATACCGGCAGCCAACGGCCCGAGTACAGGAGATCGCTCCAGGACCCCTGCTGGACCACCAGGGACTTTTGGCAAGTCTTGGGGGGGTGGGTGTCAGGAGGGTGAGGGGTTGTAGTTAATTAAATTTAAAGGGTTGGGATGGAGTTTTTTTTTTGTTTTGTTTTTCCAACTTTAATGGAAAACAAATACCAAATGCAACTAATGGATGAATCAGGTTTCCCCGAAAACGGATGCAACGAATTTGGGTCCCGGCGCAATGAATACCGAATAGCAATTAATTTTTTCCTTCTGCACATCCCTAACCAAAAGAAAGGAAGTCTGTCCAAGTGCCCCTAGTACAGCAGGTCCAGATCCAACTTCAAGAGCAGGCACAAACACTAGTTCGGATTCCTGTGCTTCACCTTCCTGACCTCCACTGCTTCCTACAATTTGGAAAGGAAGTGGCCTGGTGTTTGAAATGAGAGATAAAATAGTCTCAGAGAACATGCATGGAGCAAGAACCCTCAAGCACTGGTGGCTCTACATTTCATTTGGAAAAAGAGTCCAATCTGGATTATGACTAGAACATAGGAAGGGTTGCTGGAGCTGGAACTGACTGTAAAACTCCATTCCTTTTTTTACCCATAAATTGAACTGGAAAAAATGCTGGATTTGTACAGAGGGGCACACCCCTTAGGAGTGAAGCTTTGGTGCATGCTGGCAAGATATGTGGATGGTCCGGTGACTCTGATGAAATCAGTGTGGACAGTGCCTTCTGGGGAAAACTCCCAGTTGTGCACCTGTCAAGGCCTAGTGTCTGCTCTCCCCTGTAAGCCCAAGCTTATATTTGACACAGTTGTGAGATCCAAGTAAATTGCATCTGACTGCCATCTGCTAGCACCGACCAGGGGAAGACTATATTAAGGAATATATGATGGAGAACATTTCTTTATCAAAGAAAGTCAGGAAAAAAAGTAGTTTGATTTATTTTGCAAACAGGAACAAAAGCTTACTGTAACTGGAATCTCTGGAATATCCTGAGTGCAAAAGGTTTAATAATTTTAACGTAACAAGTTTGATGATAGATTCAGTAAACTATAATGCTCTTTCACCAAATTATCTGATGTAAACTTTGCCAACATTTATTCACAACAATCAAAAAGGAATGTTCTCTCTGCATTATATTAAAAAAACACTTTTAGTTAAGTTTAAATGCTTCATAATTTGAGGTTGTACATATTTCATGTATGAAGATATTGTACATTTAATATATATATAGTATGTTCTGTAATATGACATTGTGAAACTGAATGACTGTACAGTTTCAGTGGAAACATATTAACTCAGTTGAATCACATATTGTTCCACAGTTGATAGAAATACGACATGACCTTTGAAACTGCTGTAAATGCTCTTATATAAGAACCACTCCTTGTTCTGGCTTCTTTTCAACATCCTTTCACAGTGTACTCATGCTTTCCAATCTGTGTGTACTGTAGTAGCAAAACAGTTGTGACATGGAGGAAGAAACAAACATATGAGGAAGTGGTAGATGACTGATATTTGCCAGCAGTGAGAAGACAATTTAAATAACATTTTACTTCATGCTTTCATGAACTGGAAGATCTGAAATAATTTTTAAAATGACTTCAAAACTATGCTATAAAAGTTCAATAGCTTCATAAAAGAACTACATTGAGACATGTAGTATTAGAAGAGAAATGTTAGGGAGCCCAACTGTGATACATCACCTGGTTAAGACACAAGGAGGCCAATGTAATAAAGACCAAATGGCTTTCCAAACATGATTATGCATGCAAAAAGTGCATATAGCATACATAATTGTGCTTATGAATTTTAATATATGTTAATAGCAATTTTTCTGTCGAGAATTAGCATTTGAAAAGAGCTTTTCAAAAATTATGCAAAATTGTTAATGGACTGAAGAATCATGCAAATCATCTCAGAAATTTTGTAGTAGCAAATTTTCAATACATACACATTTTGTAATAGCAAAATTTCATGTGAAAAATTTTGGAAAAAACAATATTTTTGCTAAATGTAAGCATAACTCAAGGAGATATAATTTACTATTGATATGATAAGAGTCCATGATTTCATGGATTCTAGAATAAAACATTTAAGGGCAATTTGTGACCTGTTCTATTTATTTATTTACTTACTTTTCATATTTCTGTACATAGAGAATAAGAATAATATAAGAAATGCCTGTCTCATAAAAACTTTTGCTTGCTTTAACTTCAGAAAGCATATTCTAATAAATTGCTAGATGAGAAAATTAAAAACTCTCCAAAAGATGTAAAAACAATGAATTTATTAATTTTATCAAAATGATTGTTGAAATATTGTACAAGATTTCTTTAGTAATACTAATGCAAAAATCTACATCTTCCTACTATGAATACCCACAGTCCAAGAAAGACTGAGTAAAGGTTCACATGAAACTGGAAAATGCTGGCCTGTACTTACACAGCTATTTATTTAAGCTGCAAGCGAAACAAAGCACATAAGGAGGGTAATATTCAATAGTTTGCAAAATTCAGTATACACCCACATAAGTAGGTGAGTCTAAAGTTATGCCTGTATTTTATATACTGTGCTGTGGGAGCAGCACAGCTTATGAAATACTATATATCTCCGCCCAGAAAGTACACGTGTATGTTTCAGTACACATACATTTTTTCATGTAGGTATCTGTACAGTTTATATACCTATTTTATAAAAGTGTGCACATACTGTATATTTTACATATTGAATAATTGTAACAGATGTACATACAGTAATAACCTTTAGTTTATGCATGGAGGCAGGATTTTATAAAGTTGGCTGATGTAGCCACATACAAGAATGTATTTTCATTTATTATATTAGTTCACGGAGATCTCCACCAATTGACCCAGCCCTTCACTTTTTCACTCAAACCCCACCTCAGTTCACCCTCACTCTCTACCACTTGGTCCAGATCCCCCACCCAAAAACTGGAAAGAGAAGTCTTATTTAATATCTGTGAATTGATTTGCTAGGCAGACTGGATGAACTGTTTTGGCCTTTAACTTGTCTTTTACTATTCCACTATGATTAGTAGATGTAAAAGCACGTGCTCATTTTTGATACCATAAGCATGTAATCCATTTATAACACATAGAAATGTGCCCATACTTCCAAACCATGCCCCCAAACATCCTTGACATGCCTTCTTTCTCCATGCATACTTTTCCATGTGGCAACAACAGTGTGCGTCTATTCTTACTCTTCTAAAAATTTGCACAAAGGCTACTTACATATTATGTATAAGCCAATTTTACATGCACAATCATTGCGTAAGTCTTTGAAAATTGCTCCAACATGTTGTATTATCAGATTTAGAAAAATGTAACATAACATTGTTTCCTCACAGGCCATTAAAAATCTGCTGCTAAAAAGTCTTCACCACTTAAAAAGTTAAGAAATCTGTAGCTTTCTCCTTACAATACTAAAAAGAAGTTCATCCAAATTGTTTTATAGAATATTTCAAAAGAGCACATTATCAGTATTAACATACAATAAATAAGAAAATAGAATATCTGGAAAATTATATATGTTCTTTAAATCTAAGCATCCGACCCCCATCTCCAGGTAAGTGGGGATGGCCACAACCATGGAGTTGCTCTGCCTCCAAATCAAGGAGACGAGGAGGCTGGGGTAGGACTGGCAAGCACAATTTATGTCTAGTCTGGACCTCCCACCATCCTCTTTTTTTTTAGCATTTTTTGGTAAATACATGCATTCTTCCCTACCACCCCTACAGTGCGGCCTACCTTTACTGTGATTTTGTTTCTCAAGCAAGGCGTTCCTTTTGGGGTCTCAGTAGCTTAGACTCTGCTGGTCACCTTAATTCTCTCCACCCTAGTCCTTGTGGCCTACCTGACATTAATATTGGTGGGGCCCTCCAGCCTACTCCTGCAAATGGACACATGTCGGTTGAGAGGTGGGGGAAGACAGGCGTGCAGCTTGTGGCCTTGGTTGCCAGCTTATGGCCTTTGTGGCTGTGGACCCCCTTTCCCGGGGGCTAAGCATGTGATAATTTCTGCTGGCTGACTGACGGGAAGTATACTGGAGCCTGGGTTGTATGCCAGCTGGCTTCTGTGCTGGACATGCAATTTTTTGGCATCCTGTCAGCAGGCATGCAACCTGTGGACTCTGGAGAGTCAGACCCCAGTTGAGGGACATGCCTGGTGGGGACACCTCATTTGTGTGGTAGCCAGTAAGCCAATCTGGGGCTCTGGAAGCAAGTTGCAGACTGAGTTGGATCGGGTACCCAGCCCTTCATAGTCTGTCCACTTCCGTCGTGCAGCATCCCTTCATATGGAGCTTCAAGGACCAGGCTGGAGGTAGTTAACAGTGAAGGAGCAGTTGCTTAGCTTCTGTTGCCCCCTCTACCACCATTCTAGTCAGTAGCAGGGTCTGCTGAGAGCAATTGCCTCCTGCTGCCCACTGTGTCTTGCAGGCCTAACCTCCAGCCCTCACCTGGTTCTGATGGCCTTCATGGCTGTATATGGCTTCTACAGTTGTGCATTCAGGAAGGCAGGATTGCAGCTCAGTGTCTTGTCACCTGCTTGGGCTGAGCATGTGGTTAGGCACCATGGAGGTTTGGGCCTGCAGATGGTGATCTGGGGGGGGAAGAGAGGCCCTTCCACGTTGTGCCACAGTATGGATGCTGCCAGGATCCCAGTGGGGTGGCCTGCATATTCAGGCTATTAATTCAAAAAGAAATGGGAGAGCCCCTGCTGCTGTATGGAATGGCCACTGGTGTTCCAGTGAAAATGCATTTTGTAGTTGCAGTTCCATTTTCTTTTACAGAAGGTTTGGTATAGTGAGGCCCTAGGTATTTGTGAGTTGGCATGTGGGTAAACAGATTTCCAGAAGACGGGTGCTACCAGACTGGTGAGAATGGCCAGTTTCCTTTTGGAATTGGCGGTAGGGGAGGGATGTGTCCTGTGACCAAGAAAAGAAGGTGGGGCAGTGATGGCATGGACTCTACTTGTTTGGCATATGTCTCTGGGCAGGGTGCAGTGAGAGGAGTGAGGTTCAATCAGAAGGCCTGCATATGCTAGTAGGGGTCCCCAACTGATAAGCTATGCTGGACCTTACTTGTAACTCCTCTCCCTTTCTGGATAGAGGACTCCAGCTGCCTCATGTCACTGTGAATTGGGGTGCAGCTAGGAAGTGGGAAATTATGTCTTGCCTCAGTTGTGAGCCCAGTGTGGATGCTCATTATGGTATAGATTTGATGGAAGAAACAGGTATGTGAGTGAGAGGGGGTGGTCAGCCCTGGGTGCTAACAGGGGGAGGGATGCCTTTCCTCGGTCTCGTGGCAACGCACATAAGTAACGTGATGGTGGGGTTCCTACTCCCTGCCAGCAAAAGTGAGGCCCTGCGGCACCGCCGACATTTCCTCCAAGCCGGTGGCAGATGAAGAAGCCCTGCATTGCCACCAGACTTTCCCCAGAGCCGGTGGCAGATGAAGAGGCCCGCTCTACAACCATCCACAAAGAAGAGGTCTAAAATGTGTGTGAGAGAGCAAGAGATTAGCCCTGTGAGAGTGAGTGCCTGTGTATGAGAGTGTGTGTGTGTGAGGGTATGTGTGTGTATGAGAGGGTGTGTGTGTGTATGAGTGTATGAGAGGGTATGAGTGTGTGTGTGTATGAGAGGGTTTGTGTGTGTGTGTGTGTGTGTGTGTGTGTATGAGAGGGGATCTCTGTGTGTGTCTATGAGTACCTGTGTGGGTTTCTTTGAGATAGCATGCCTGTGCCTGTATTTATGTGTGTGAGAGGGGTTAACATTTTTGCGCTCTCCTCCAATACACAACAATCTCAGGATGACTAGAAATCTAAAGTTCCCAGGTATGGAGAGCGAGATATTTTTTTCTATCCTTGTTAGTTTTGATTATTAGATGTGATATGTCTGTTATTTTTAGTGTTTGGTAATTCTATTCATCATCTGTTTTGATATATATCATTTTTTAGTATGGTTTTGCTATTCTGATTGATTTATATTTCTTGATTGTATTGTTCTGAGGAATAGTAATATTCTGTTTTTGCATTATTGCACTGCATACAGAATCTGGCTTGTTGAGGTTTCCAGTTCAGTTTTTGTCTGCATATGTGTACGTGTGTATTAGTGAGTGTAAGAGAGAAAGGAAGCATATGTGTGGGTGAGAGATAGAAGAAGCATGTTTGTGTAGTGAGAGAGACAGAGAGGAAGTGTGTGTGTGTATGTGTGAGTCGAACACACACACACACACACACAGTTTACACACACTTTACACACGCTTCCTCTATCTCTCTTTCTCACACACATTTTATTTTTATTTTATTTATTTATTTATTAATTTCTATACCGGCTTTCACGACCAAAGGTTGCATCAAGTCGGTTTACATTTAACAAGTCGTGTAATAAACATAGAACTAGGGTAATTGAACTGGTGCAGAAAATAATAGTTACAATGAACAAGGAAATTACCAACTGGGATAGGAGGAGAAAAGAGAAAAGGGACAGGAATATTTGCATAGTAAAACGCATTTACAGTGAATATTTACATAGTAAGCAATAAAGGATCTGTGTCAAGAGGATGTCAAGAGCTAAATGTAGTCAAGGACGGGGAGGGGTATGGGCTGGTGGGGTTTACACTAGGATAGAGGGAAGAGGGAGGTTAGGGGTGACAGATGGTGGTTGAAAGGGAACCTGGATCAATCTGAACTCTGGTAGGCTTTTTTGAAAAGCCAGGTTTTTAGTCTTTTCCTAAAAGTAGGTAGGCATGGTTCCTGGCGAAGCTCTGAAGGGATGGAGTTCCATAGGCGCTGTCCTGCTGTGGATAGAGCTCTGTCTTCGAGAGATTTGTGTTGGAATGTTTTGGCTTTTGGAACATGAAGTGATTCTTTGTAGTGTTCTCTAGTTGGTCTGACAGAGGTGTGTTTCTTGAGTGGTATTTGTAGATTTAATGGTGCGAGTTGATGTATGACTTTGAAAATGATGGTTATAGATTTGTACATGATTCTGTAGTGAATGGGAAGCCAATGAAGGGTTTTCAAGATGGGGGTGATGTGGTCGAATTTTCTAGAGTTGGTCAGAATTCTGGCGGCTGTATTCTGCACCATCTGAAGGGGTTTTGTATGAGCGGCAGGGAGACCTAGTAGAATAGAATTACAGTAATCCAGCTTTGAGAAGATTATTGCTTGAAGAATTGTTCTAAAGTCTTGTGAGTGGAACAGTGGTCTGATTCTTTTGAGGATGTATAACTTGTGAAAACAGTCCTTGGTTGTTTGGTTTATGAATGATTTAAGGTTTAGGCGGTTATCGATGATTGCTCCTAGGTCTCTTACATGCGAGGTTTGCAGGTTGGCTGGTAGGTTTGTGGTGATGTTGTTGTTTTCGGGTGCTATAATGAGGAATTCTGTTTTTGAGGCATTTAGAATAAGGTTAAGACTGTTGAGGAGGAGTTTGATTTCAGTCAGGCATTTGTTCCAGAATTCTAATGTGTTTATAATGGATTTTTTTATGGGGATTACGATCTGTACGTCGTCTGCGAATAGGAAGTGTTTCAAGTTTAGTTTAGTGAGGAGGTGGCAGAGTGGGAGCAAGTATATATTGAAAAGGGTGGGGGAAAGAGAGGAGCCCTGTGGAACCCCTAGTGAAGATGGATGGTACTGAGATTCTTTGTTGTGGATTTTAACCTTATATCCTCTGTTTTCCAGAAAGGTTTTGAACCAGTTCTGTGCAGTGCCTTGCACTCCGATGTTTGCCAATTGGTTTAGTAGAATGTGGTGGTTGACCGTGTCGAATGCCGCCGAAAAGTCAAGTAGAATTAGAAGGTAGGCGTGTCCTTTGTCTAAGCCGGTTAGGAGGAAGTCTGTGAGGGAGAGTAGAAGCGTTTCCGTGCTTGCTGCTCTGCGAAATCCAAATTGGTTGGGGGACAGTATTTGGTGATCCTCAAGGTAGTTGGATAATTGTGTGTTTACTAGTTTCTCCATGACTTTTGCTATGAACGGGAGGTTGGAGATGGGGCGGAAATTACTGGGATCATTGGTGTTAAGGTTTGGTTTTTTGAGTAGAGGTTTGATCGATGCCATTTTGAGGTCCTCTGGGTAGATACCCTGGGCTAGGGAGCAATTAATTATGTCAGCTAGGGTTTTGGAAATAGTGTCTGGGATTAGCAGGAGAATTTTTGTGGGGATTTGGTCGAATGGGTGAGTTGATGGTTTCATTTTCTTCAGAGCCTTTTGAATTTCCACAGTAGAGATGGGATCGAAGTAGTTGAGCGTAGAGTTTTTGTTTGGGTGGAGATATGAGGAATTGAGTGATGGATTATGGTTTGGTGTCAACTGTTTGAGCAGGTCGGAGATTTTTCTATTGAAGTAGTGAGCCAGTTCGTCTGCTTTAGTCTGTGCTGTGTCCATAGGGATGTCTGGTGCCAAGGTTTTTGTGAGATTGGAAACGTAGTTGAACAAAGCTTTCGAGTCAAATATGAGGTGGTGAATCTTACTGGAGTAGTAGTCCCTTTTGGATTTCAGTGTACTGTTTTTGTAGAGGCGGAGGGTGCGTTTGTATTCAGCTAGTGATGCAGGTGACGGGGATTTTCTCCATTTTTTTTCCTTCTGTCGTAGAGACTGTTTAAGTTTTCGTAGTTCCTCATTGAACCAAGGTTGCCTCTTTGTTGCCTTGTGTTTAATATGTTTTGTTGTTAGAGGACATAGTGTGTTTGCTATAGATTCAGTTATTTTAGACCAGGATAGTATGGCTGCGTTGGGAGTGGTGGTGTCGATGCTGGATAGATCTGGGGCTAGGCACTTTGCGAGTTGCTCAGAGGGGCATGTTTTTCTGTATAGGAATGATTGAGGTGGGAGGGGGGGTTGGTTATAGGTCGGTTTTGACAATGAGAACGCAGCGGAGATAATAGAATGGTCTGACCATGGAACTTTGTTGCATTCCGGGTGTTTTGGGAGGTCAATACCGGTGTTAGTAAAGATAAGGTCCAATGTATGACCCGCTTTGTGGGTAGGTTCGTTAATTTGTTGTTTGAAACCCAAGGCTGTCATGGCCGTTAGGAAGGCTTCGCAGTTGGGGGAGAGAGGAGACTTATCCACGTGTAGATTAAAGTCTCCCAGGATAATGGCTGGTGAGTCTAAGTTTAGATGGGTTGCTATGATTTCCAGGATAGGGGAGGTATTGGATTCTAGGAAGCTTGGGGGGGCGTAGACTAAGAGAATTTGCAGAGATTCGGATTTAAAGAGGCCTATTTCTATTTTAGTTGATGAGATGATTGGTTGATGAGTACATCTCAGTGATTTTTTTACTGCAAGGAAAATACCTCCGCCTCTTTTTTTTTTCCTTGGAATGGAGAAGAGGTCGTAGCTTTGAGTGGGTAGTTGGTTTAGGAGGGCGATGTCTGATGTTTTGAGCCATGTTTCAGTTATGGCGCAGAAGTCTGGATTATTGTCTTGAAGAAGGTCGTTAAGTATCAGCATTTTGTTAGTGAGAGATTGAGCGTTGAAAAGGATGATGGTGAACAGTGTGAGTCCTAGAAATTGGGTGGTCGGTGAGATCATGATTGGAATGAGTGATTTGTATGTGCGTGGCCGGTTGATCATGGTAGGAACAATGGTGAATTGAGGTGGCATGTTATAGAGGTGGTTGATTGCAGAGGGTGTGTTGCGGGGTATTCTTCTAGATGAGGAGTTGTCCTTGAGTGTGTAATGTTGGGGTGAATGTCCTCACAGCTATGTAAATTGGTCCTCGGGGTCCTTAAGGTGTACAAGATTTCTTTTTGGTTCTTCTTTTTATCTATCTTCTATTTCCAATACGTCGTCTTTCTGCGCTCAGGTGAGGGTTTTGGATGGATGAGTCTGGTTGTGGCTGGGTAGTTGTTGTCTGCAGCTGAGTGGGTACTGATTGTAGTTGACTGGGTCCTGGATGCAGTAGAGTTGATTGTTGGATGGTGTTGAAAATGTCCTGGATGTGGCTGAATTGGGTATTGGACGTTGATGGGTTGTTACTGACTGCAGTTGGATGTGTCCTGGGATCTGGGGGGACTTGCATACAGCTGGCTGAGTGGGGGATGGATGTGGTTGTGTGTTTGGTGGTTTGGGCGAGGTTAATAGACGTACCCAGGGGACCCAGGAGACAATAGGGCCTGGGTATGTCGGGGGCGAGAGGTCTCGCAGTCGCAGTTGGCCTAGTGTTCCCACCCAGTTGATCCTGGGTGGGAAAGCTATAACCGTCGGTCAGATGGGGTGGGCTTTCTCAGGGGCTGCACGAAGGGGCGCACAAAGGGGCAGGCCCCTTTGTCGCGCTCCTTCGACGCGCGACGCCGGCGCGTGGCGCCCTAGAGCTTGCCGGCCCTTTGAATCGATTCGGGTCACGTTTAGTCGCGTTGTCGTGACGTCACCGGCGCGACTTCGCTGGGTTTGTGGGGCGTCGGTCTGCGGCCGTCAGCAGGAGGAGTGGCAGTCCCCGAGGGCTCCTCCCTTGCTGGATTCGGGTGGCGCTGGGCGGCGGGAGGGCCCGTACCGGTCGGCTGTCGTCGCAGCGGAGGAGGAGGAATGCGGAAGACGGACACCCCGATTCCCTCGAGGTCGGCGCGGGGGCCCACGGAGGTAGGGCGAGAACTAAGGCCTTACCCCGATGGGCTCAAGCGCCGGCTGCGCGGGCCTCTCTCCCAGCTCTTGAAGGTGTCTCCGGGGCTCAGCTTCCTCAGCGTGGTCGAAGGTAAGAGGGCGTCTAAGGGCTCGCCGGCTCTTTAAATCGAATCGGGTCGCGCTGGCGTGACGTCACCGGCGCGACTTCGCTGGGTTTGTGGGGCGTCGGTCTGCGGCCGTCGGCAGGAGGAGTGGCAGTCCCCGAGGACTCCTCCCTTGCTGGATTCGGGTGGCGCTGGGCAGCGGGAGGGCCCGTACCAGTCAGCTGTCGTCGCAGCGGAGGAGGAGGAATGCGGAAGACGGACACCCCGATTCCCTCGAGGTCGGCGCGGGGGCCCACGGAGGTAGGGCGAGAACTGCCTTACCCCGATGGGCTCAAGCGCCGGCTGCGCGGGCCTCTCTCCCAGCTCTTGAAGGTGTCTCCGGGGCTCAGCTTCCTCAGCGTGGTCACCAAGCATGTATGTGTGTGTGTGTGAGAGAGAGGGCACATATTGTGTGTGTGCATGCATGCCCCCAGTCTATGACAATCTTAGGATGACAGGTACTCCTCTGTGTGGAGTTTCAACATTGTGCATTTTCACTCAATTCACTGTCAGTCTGGGGAGTCTGTTGCTAGATGACATGATCAGGGTAGCTGCCATGGTGGGTTTGGAGACAGATTCCTGAAGGGGTAGTCAATAGCACTTTATTAGCCAGGAGAACTACTGGAAAAAAACCCAAAAACCTGTTACTATCCTTGGGAGTGAGTGGCAGGAATTGTCGTTGCTTATGGGATCTGCTGAGAACTTGTGGCCTGGATTGGCCACTCTCAGGGACAAAACGCTGAGCTCGCTAGACCTCGGTCTGGCCCAGCAACGCAATTCTCATTTTCAGCTCCCCCCCATGTGTTTGGGCATTAGCCTCTTGTAGAGCTGAGTTGATTGGCTCCTCGCTGAGATTCTTCAAGAAATTAAAAGTTATAGATCAGGAGGTAGTATCCTGTTGTGGACTGGTAATTGGTTAAATGACAGGAAACAAAGATAGGACTAAATGGTCAGTTTTGACCTTACAGAACCATGTATGTTTTGGCAAACATACATGGTTTGTTTGCCAAAACTGACAGTGGCAAATAGGTGATGCAGATCATGCGGCCAAACGGGCCCATTCATCAACTGAGGGTTGGTCCTTTGGCACCAATTTGGATGGCTGTGACATTGATGTATGCCTGTTTGCTCCCATCATGTGTTTGCTCATCTGTCCTTTCTCATCCCTGTGGTACCCAGCATGCGTGATCTACTTTATCCTAAGATGAATCTTATGATAAGGTCCCAATAATAATATTAAAAAAGTAAGGCTGCCATAAAATCCATAGGAGTCTTCTATCCTAGGCCCCATGTGATTGTAAATTTTAAGGTGGCAGCAGCCATTTTGTAGAAGGAAAATAGTAGCTGGTGAAGGTAAGAGCATACTATGAAGGAGAACATCTTGTAGCAGAGCAAACATTTTTTTAAAGTAGGAAACGACTTTGGATATGTTATTCAAGCCATACATCCACCTCCTTTTGTAATTAGTTAGGTGTATAGTTAAGCATGGAGGCCAGTGTTATCACCAGCATATATAAAAAAAAAATAAATAAAAAGTAGGGGGTTGGGGATTATCATTGTGTTTTCATTTAAACCTTGTTTGTCTTGTGTCTCTTCTTCATATCTGCATGTCATAATTGGCATCATAGCTCGAGGATTCAGAAGCCCGCAAGCTTCTCATGCAAGGTTGACCTTGTTGACAGCAGGTTCTAAAAAAATCTGCAAACACAGGAAGATTAGTAACTGGCAGCGTAATTCTTGCCATCTCCTTTTCCATGCAGCTCTTTTTCTGTTCTACTGTTAGAATAGCAGACTTAAGGCCTTGTGATCGGTGGCTCAATGCATTGTAGCCTGAGATATGCTGGTGCACAGGTGCCCCTTCTCTTTTGTGCTTTGCTTTGCCATTAATGGGGTTATTTTCTAAAGGCCCTTTTCGTGTGCGATAGCATGCAAATTTGATTCGGGGCGGGGATGGGCGGAGTCAGGGCTGCGAGGGGGTGGAGTCGGTGGTGTCTTTGCTGGCGGCGATAATATTACTAACATTATCATCGCCAGTAGCGTGCCCAATAGCACCACCTTTCACAGTGGCACTATTCGGTGCGAAAGCCAGCAGCTGGCACACTGCGGCCGACGAAATCGCACCGCCGTGATGCGAAGGCTGCGGGCTTTCACAGGCCCGCCTCCCCTTCACCCCCCGCCCCCGTTTTCGCTGGATTCATCATTCAGTGAAGAATGATGAATCCAGGCCTAAGACAGCTAACTTAGGTCTGACTTTGTGCCTCGCAATACTTGAGATCATGGTTATATGATTTTGTTCAGCACCTGGGTACTGTTCCCCTCTCACCTGCACCATATGTTCTTGCAGTTCTGGTATGACTGGGGGTAGTGGCTTTAGTTTCATTCTGTATTCATAACCCTTTGTGTCACTACAAGTTTTGTCTGCCCTAGTTAGCGGGTATTCATTCAGTAGAGGACACAAATGCCCTCTTTTCGTTGCATATCTGTCAGCCTTTTTGCCTGTCTTCTTTTCTTTCTTCAACAGGTCATTTATGTCATCTGGGCAGCAAATACATGCTCTGACTTATTTTTCTGTCAGCAGCGCAAGTGTCAGTTGGCCTTCAATAGCTTGCACATATAAGTGTCCCTATACATAGCGAAAACATACTTGGTTATTCCATGATCAGTAAATTATTTATGGCACAGAGAGTAGCTCTTTAGGTGCTTGTTATATGTGGCTTGCAGCCTTGGTTGAAATGGTCATTTACCTTATTTTGAAGGGATTATGGCACCCTCTGTGCTGGCTAAGCACAGGTTTCATGGACTACAACACTCTTTGCTGCTTACATAATTTAATAGTTTTTTAGTTTAATAAAAATGTATTGATTGCTTACACCTAGGCAATAGGCGATTTACATATAGTACATTCATAAAAAGAGCATATAAGATCATAAGAAATTGCCATGCTGGGTCAGACCAAGGGTCCATCAAGCCCAGCATCCTGTTTCCAACAGAGGCCAAACCAGGCCACAAGAACCTGGCAAGTACCTAAACACTAAGAAGATCCCATGCTACTGATGCAATTAATAGCAGTGGCTATTCCCTAAGTCAACATGATTAATAGCAGTTAATGGACTTCTCCTCCAAGAACTTATCCAAACCTTTTTTGAACCCAGCTACACTAATTGCACTAACCACATCCTCTGGCAACAAATTCCAGAGCTTTATTGTGCGTTGAGTGAAAAATAATTTTCTCCAATTACTCTTAAATGTGCTACTTGCTAACTTCATGGAATGCCCTCTAGTCCTTCTATTATTCAAAAGTGTAAATAACCGAGTCACATCTACTCGTTCAAGACCTCTCATGATCTTAAACACCTCTATCATATCCCCCCTCAGCCGTCTCTTCTGCAAGCTGAAAAGTCCTAACCTCTTTAGTCTTTCCTCATAGGGGAGCTGTTCCATTCCCCTTATCATTTTGTTTGCCCTTCTCTGTACCTTCTCCATCGCAACTATATCTTTTTTGAGATGCGGCGGCCAGAATTGTACACAGTATTCAAGGTGCGATCTCACCATGGAGCGATATAGAGGCATTATGACAATTTCTGTTTTATTAACCATTCCCTTCCTGATAATTCCTAACATTCTGTTTGCTTTTCTGACTGCTGCAGCACCCTGAGCTGACGATTTTAAAGTATTAATCACTATGATGCCTAGATCTTTTTCCTGGGTGATAGCTCCTAATATGGAACCTAACATCGTGTAACTACAGCAAGAGTTATTTTTCCCTATATGCAACACCTTGCACTTGTCCACATTAAATTTCATCTGCCATTTGGATGCCCAATCTTCCAGTCTTACAAGGTCCTCCTGTAATGTATCACAGTCTGCTTGTGATTTAACTACTCTGAATAATTTTGTATCATCCGCAAATTTGATAACCTCACTCATCGTATTCCTTTCCAGATCATTTATATATATATATATATATATTGAAAAGCACCTGTCCAAGTACAGATCCCTGAGGCACTCCACTGTTTACCCCTTTTGCACTGAGAAAATTGTCCATTTAATCCTACTCTCTGTTTCCTGCCTTTTGGTGAATATTCAGGGAATTTCTTCAATCATAGCTATCACTTGCTGAACTGACATGTCACTGAATTCATGTACAATTTTTGGCTTGCTTTAGTTCTCATAAACAATTGCCTCAGCCAATAATCGGTCTTCTCCTTGGGAATATTGTGGCCTTAGGTGAACCATCTTGCATGGACATCATGGCACAGGTGTCAGCATTGCAACAATGCAGTATTTGCCTCATTCCTACATGCAATTTTCACAGTCCTAATATAGTTTTTAATGCAGATTGGCAAGCTGGTAACCAACTGGGTAAACTAACACAGTAATGTCATTGAAGTGCCATCATCTAAGGTCTTCCAACATGCATCCCACACTCTACCTTGCAAACTTGGCTCTAACATTGTCCTGCATTCCCTGCAGTTTTTTCCTTCATTTATGTTTTTATATGTGTCTGCAGTCATGGTGGAACTGGGTAGCTGCCCCAGCTCCATTATCTTCATAGATTAATTTGTATAGGGTGCCCAGTATTATCGATTGCACCTCTATGCTTGTTCTCTGCCAGATCTTGCATGTATTCTTATAGACGGGAGGCACAGAAACTCCTCGTTATATTATTTTGGCACAGCAGTCAACATTGGAAAAACATGCCACTCTGCTACATACATTTTCTTGAGTAAAATCCACATTATTTAAGTTCAACTTTTGTTACTGTTCTCAAAGCTAATGGTGGATTGCTATCAGATTTCCATGTCAGGCATCACTAAATGTTTTAGATATAGCAATCATATGTCAAATTTTATTGTGTTAAGTAGTAGATATGTCACCCAAGAGAGTATTTTTGCTGTTCCACATTTCAAATACAAATATGAAATCATTCAAAAGTTGTTTTATTCATTAAAATTCAAAAAAAGAGAATAGTTCAAAGACTTCATCTTTGTGTTTGAAATATGGAACAGCAAAAATAATCTCTTGGGTGACACATCTTCTGTAATGTTTGGATGGCCACAGGCCAGCCCCGCAACCAGACATGCTCACTCCAACATCGCTAAGTCTGCTGCATGCTGCTGGCGCTCTCTCTATGATGCCGCCACTTAAAGGTCCCACAGCGGGAAACCAACAGAGGCACTCAGGGATGATGTCAGCACCGGCTGGGTACTTAAACCTGGCATTTTCTCCTCGCCAGCACCTCAGCAACAGGTTCTTCTGTAGTCTCTACAGTTCATGTTGCTTCCTGATCCTGCCTGCCATGTTCCATATCTTGCCCATCGTGTTCCTGACCCAGCCTACCTTGCCCATCCAGGCTTGCCTTTACCTGTCTTCCAGTCTCATTCCTGCTCCCTGCCTGTCCAGTCCTGGTGCCTTTTCTGCCTGACATCCTGGTATTGACTCTGCTACAGATTTGGACCACTCTCTTGCCTGCCACCTGCCACTGACCTCAGCTACAGATACCAACTAAGTCTTGCTCAGCACCTGCTCTGACCCTTGGCCTGGTAATTGTCAGATCGCTGTCAGCCCTGACCTCAGCCTGGCTTTGGACTCTGTCTTTCTGACCACCCTTTGGGACACTCACCTGCCGGCCCGTGGAACCCAAGGGCTCAACCTGTAGGGAACGAGATAAGTATTGGTGAAGATCCAGTTCTGGCCCAGTCAGGGGAATGTCCACTAGCTGTTGGAATGGGTTCACCTACCAGGCTGCGCCAATCACACGACAGCACAAGAGCTCTCAACTGTGACATCTACTCCTTAACTGTATGATTGCATGTGTGACCCGCTGTCACTCCACTTCATTGAATTTTGTTTTGTGCCATCTCTTTCTTCAGCAGGTCAATTATGGCATCCAGGCACCCATTGCTTGTGGCAACTTGCTCCATAGCAGCTGAGTGTGCATCACAAATTAGATTGTCATCATGTGGTCAGTAAGTTATTTATTAATATTTGGGAATCTGGTCTTCAGGCACCCATTCTATGGGGATATTCAGTTCAGGATTGAGTTGGTAAGCCATCTCTAGCTCTCTCTTCTCTGAATGAGGTTCTTCCATCTCATTGTGCCTCTAAGCTTCTCCACTCTGAGTTCTATTAGTATTCAGGCGGAGGATGACAACAAAGCTCTGCCCTGTCAGCTGTGTCACTGACAGCATGATACCTGTCCTAAATTGGTGCATTAGCACATCTTTTATTTGAGTTTTCTATGATGGCCTCTAGCAGTGATAGCTGTCATGAGCCATGCTTTCTATGTCACAGAACCATTTCTATTTGACAGGCTCACTTTGTCTTCCACAAGCTTTTGCTTTAGCTAACAACCAGTTTCCACGTGCAACAGTTCTTTTGCAAGTGCCTCAGCTTGTTGCATTCACCACAGCTCAGGTGACTGGCGGGCTTCTTGATGGTTAATCAACTCATTCATTGCTTTCTTCATTATTAAGATACTTCAGGTATTGGTTAGTTTGTACTCCTGGTCTAGTATCTTCTCTAGATAGGCAAGTTTAGAGAATCCTGGTATAGCAACAGTAATATTGCAGATACATTAAACTGTGTTTAATTACATTCTTTTGTTTTGCAGGTTGAGGCCATATTTTGTTGGAGTATTTCATTACTGAATGTGAGGTATCACCTATTATGTCCACAACTAAATGTGGTATGCTCACTGCAATATGCAGCATTCCCAAATTTAGGATAGGTGACAATGAGTGCTTTTACTAGTTAAGAAAGTATTGATAGCTGGTCCCCATTCATATCATTTGAAGGCTGCACAGCCACATCCGATTTTGCATGAAGCACTTGAAGGAGGTAGCAGTTACAGTCACTATGAGGGACCTGCACATGTTTATTGCAATTATATAGTGTGCATTAAGCAGTTTTCAGATATGGGCCTTGATATGTCTGCGGCAATATGCAATATGTTTTTATAGCATTATGCTGCTTTACCAAGTTTTAAATGTGGGCCATGATGTATTTACAGCTATATGCAGCATTACTGAGTTTTTTATATGGCCACTGCTAGTTTGGTGGGGAACCCATGGTAAGCGAAGTTTTGTTACCATGGGTTGTGGCAGGTTTGACCATGCCGAGGGGTGAACAGCAAGTGCTATGTCAAAAGGCTGGTCAGACAAAAATACCAAGTTGATATTTTTGCTACTACATTGCATGGGTGGGTGAGAGTGGAGACGAGATGCCTGTCAAGTCTTTGACTTTGATGGCTGGGATTTAGCCTGCTTACCACCCAAAATTGTACTGAATGCCTAATAAATAAGTCTTGATCTTTTATGGACCAGAAAGACAAGGATTGAAGTGCAGGATCATCGGAGAAGTGAAGCTTCGATGGCCATGTGTGGTCTTAAGGTACAACTCAGTCTGTCTGCTATTACATTCTTCATTCCAACCAGGTATTTGGCTTTGAGTACCATCATGTGGGATAGGACCCAAAACTAGGTCTGTACTGCTTCCTGACAATCTGATATCTCCCTGCTTGTTGACAAAGCAGATTGCCACTTCGTTGTCAGTCTGTATAAGAACAATTTTTTGGACAGCTGATCTCTGAAAGCCCACAGCGAGTATTTGTTCACCTGGAGCTCCAGGAAATTGATTTGATACAGACCTTGCTGGATGGACCATAAACCCTGGGTGCTGAGTCTATCTACATAAGCTCCTTAGCCTAGGGTGGACGCATCCATAATTAAGACAATTTGAGTGGAATGACTTTGGAAGAACACTCCCCTCTGCTATTACTGGCATCAGTAGCATGGGATCTACTTACTAGGTACTTTTAGCCTGATTTGGCCAATGGCCACTGTTGGAAACAGGATGCTGGGCTTGATGGACCCTTGGTCTGATCCAGTTCTTACGATCTCCCCTGTTGCTGCGCTACAGGAAGTATCTCACCTTCCCTCCGGAGGCCGCTCCGAAGCCAGGGCCTCGCCTGTGCACCATCCATGACTTGCTCCAGGGCCTGGGAGGCCTAGCTGTTCCTGAGGCCAGCCTGTGGCTTGCTTGGCTGCGTTTGGATTTCCTGGTTTGGCCACGCCCTTCTCCCTAGGGGCCGGCCCGCAGCTCTCCACCCCAGTTATAGGGCCAGCAAGGGGCGGTCCAGGCAAACTCCTCCCAGGGAGTTGCCTACATCCTGCAGTATAAAAGGACTCTCATTTCACTTCTTACTTGCCTTTGGATTGGCTTTGCACATCGCTATGTCCTGTCTGCTGATCCAGGTCCTCCGGGCTTTGATGGCTCCCTGTCCTGACCTGTCTCTGCAATTGCCTTGATGTCCATTCCTGATGTTGCCTGATGTCTATTACCTGTTCCAGTTCCTGATCCAGTTCCGGTTGTTCTGCCCTGTGTCTTCGTCTGGCTCCTGAGCCTTCTGTCCTGTTGGGCCCTGGAGTGGCCAACAGGAGGGATTCGTCCCTGTGCTCTGGAGCTTCCCTTCCTGCCAGCCGATGGGGCTTCAGATGTCATTGGTCCCGGCATTGGAGTTCCTTCTCGCCTGGATCTTCCCTGCGCTCTCCTGTTCTCAGCGTGGTCCGTGACCAGCCTTCCTGGGCTGTGTAGGGCGCGTATGGGATGGGGTGGTCTGCGACTCAGTCCCGCGGGTGGGCTGAGTAGGGCGCCCTGAGGGACAGTGCCCATGTCTCCTCCCAGCCCTTGCCTCTGATGTCTCTGCACCAGCCCTTGTCTCTGATGTCTCTGCACCAGCCCTTGTCTAAGATGTCTTCCGTGTACTAAGGACTCTGTCTGCCCTCGTCCTCTGTCTGGCCTGCCGCCCTTTGCCGTTACCCAGCGGCAGGTCCGAAAGGGCTTGGAACAGTCGGAGGACCGTTCATCAACCAACATTGAATTGCTGGTTGCCATGGACGTGCAGGTCCGGCTGAGGGTCAGACTCCGCTCCTTAACCCCTGCTTCAGTACCCTCCTGGCTCACCATGCCAGCATTGGCTCACTTTCCTCGGTGTGGTTTGGGGCTCCTCCCTAGGTCTTGCCGTGGCCCAAGGGCTCACACCACCTGCTCTAGAGGCGGCCGTGCTCCTCTTGCCTATGATAGTACCCGAGGGCTCCCAAACCCTCGGCCCGTCAGCGGCGTGGCGGACGCGCCCGTAACACCAGTATGGCAATTTCTTATGTTCTTATGCATCCCCAACGGAAGAATGTTGCATTAGCATGATACTTATTGAGCTTTTATTAAATGCAACTCAGCAGGTGAGGGCATGGTCATCCTATGGCATTTTTGGAATATGTCTAATGGTTAAATTGTTTATGTACTTGACCTATGCTGCAGCCATATCTATCCAATAAAGATCATTTGTGACATAGAGCTTCTTTCACAGCTCCAATTAAAGAAGTTAGGGGGAGGGTAGAGGGGGGTTGGAATCAGCACTATTCAATTGTATAAGCTAGAGAGAGGAGATGAGTATTCATTTGATATAGTTGAGGAGCCAACCTCTAATCCCAAGTAAAGGGGGAGGCTACAACAGTGGAGGTGCTCTGCCTCCAAATTAGGGAGAGAGGCGGTGGCTGGGGAGTGGACTGATGAGCACAATTTAAGCTAGGACTGGTCCTCCTGCCCACCTCTTCTTTCAGTGGTTTTACCACCCAACCCTATCTTGGGATATATTGCATGTCTCAATAGGGTGAGGGGGGTATGGCTAATCACCAAAGAGTTATGGCATAGGAGGTGGGATTGACCATGTTCCAGGGCACACAGCAGGTGCTACATTGAAAAGCTGGTCAGGCAAAGAATACCAAGCTGGTATTCCTGCTACTACATTATACAGGTGGGTAAGAATGGAGACACGATGCCTGTCAAGTTTTCGGCTTTGATGGCTGGGAATTGGCCTGCTCTCCACCCAAAATTTTGCTGCATGCTTAATAAGTGAGTCCTGATCTTTTACAGATGTACTGCAGATCTTTGACCCAATAAGCAAAGATCAAAGTGCAGAATCATCAGTGGGATGAATTCATGATGGCCCTCTGTCCTCAGTAGCAGAATGTTTCATTAGCATGATACTTATTAAACTTTTATAATTGCAATGTAGCAATTGATGCCATGGTCACTCTATGGGGTTTTTGGAATATGTCTAATGGCTGAATTGTTTATGTAATTGACCTGTGCTATGGTTATATCCATCTAATAAAGATCTTCATTTAGAATAATGGTGTAGCATAGAACTTCTTTTACAGCTCCATTTAAAGAAATTAGGAAGGAGAGAAGGAAAGGGTGGGGTAGGATGGGCAATTATATAAACTAGAGAGGGGAGGTGAATACGCACTTGACATGGTTGAGAATTGAGAATTTTCTTCATTCTCCTAATGCATCTTCTCCTCAAGACTTTTTGAATAAATATTTTTTCAGAGGTTTTGCAATTTCTCATGAAGTTTTTCCCTCTATCAACAAGTCTCATTATTTTTCTACCGAAAAGAATATTTCTGTAAATACATCTCTGGTTACTGATACTATTGGATTGGAGGTATCTGTACAGAGCAGTTTTTAGAGGGCCATTCTATTTATTTATTTGTTTATTTATGTGTTTCCTTTGATTTTGAGCAGGATGTCAATTTAATACATAAGAACATACCATACTGGGTCAGACCAAGGGTCCATCAAGCCAGGCATCCTGTCTCCAACAATGGCCAATCCAGGCCACAAGAACCTGGCAAGTACCCAAAAACTAAGTCTATTTCATGTTATCGTTGCTAGTAATAGCAGTGGCTATTTTCTAAGTCAACTTAATTAATAGCAGGTAATGGACTTCTCCTCCAAGAACTTATCCAATCCTTTTTTAAGCACAGCTATACTAACTGCACTAACCACATCCTCTGGCAACAAATTCCAGAGTTTAATTGTACATGAGTGAAGAAGAACTTTCTCTGATTAGTTTTAAATGTGCCACATGCTAACTTCATGGAGTGCCCCCTAGTCTTTCTATTATCTGAAAGGCTAAATAACCGATTCACATCTACCCATTCTAGACCTCTCATGATTTTAAACACCTCTATCATATCCCCCCTCAGCCATCTCTTCTCCAACCTGAAAATTCCTTACCTCTTTAGTCTTTCCTCATAGGGAAGCTGTTCCATTCCCCTTATCATTTTGGTCGCCCTTTGGTCACCCTAGTACTGTGTTCTCTTTTTAGGAAAACTGAATTGACTGTAACCACCTCAAATCTGTGGTCTGATTTTGAATTAGTTTCTTCTATTGAAATTGCAAATGTAATTGCAAATTTAAATAACACCATGTGTCCAATCTTAAACGTCTCAACGGTGACTTTTAAAGATATTTTTGATCTTATGAGAGTTTCTATTACTCAAATAGTAAATTATTCACTTACCACTGGGATAATGCCCACTGCATTGAAATCTGCAGTGGTTAAGCCTTTGCTTAAAAAGTCTAATTTAGATGCCAGCAAGGTGGAGAATTATAGACCAATTTCTTCGCTTACTCTTATTGCTAAAGTGATTGAAGGGATTGTTTTAAAACAACTGACAGATTTCTTGGAGAGAAATGAGGTTCTGAGTCCTCATCAATTTGGATTTCGTCGTGGTCTTAGCACAGAATTACTTCTTATTTCAATAGTTGACTCCATTAAACACAGTCTTGATAGCGGGCAACAGTTTCTTTTGGTTTCACTTGACATTACATCTGCTTTTGATTCAGTAGATCATCAAATTTTACTACTTTGTCTGTTGCGGTCCCGACCGCCCCTCTCCTGATCGGGCTCAGGCCCGCCTACCTCCGCTCCGGCAGCCGCAGGATTCCGCCTAGCCCAGGCCCCGGGGGGCCCTCTGTTCGCGCACTTCCCACGTGGCAGACGCCATTGCAGGCCTGTTCCTCTCCGGCCTTGCGCGCGCGGACGCTCTTCTTGTGCGCTCAGCTTCCGGAAGCCCGGCCCTCTCGGCTGATGTCACGCTCTGCTCCCGATATAACCGGCGTTCAGTCATTCCCTAAACGCCTAGCAATGAGGTTCCCAGCTGACTAGTTGCTTCCAGTTGCATTTCCTGTTGTTTTCCTGGTTCCAGCCTTGACTCTGGTTTGCTTCTGACTCCGCTACAGCCCGCTGCCTGCCTTGACTCCGGTTTGCTTCTGACTCCGCTTCAGCCCGCAGCCTGCTTGTCTCCGGTTTTGCTTCTGACTTCGCTGCAGCCTACGGCCTGCCGTGATTCCGGTCTACCTTCGACCTCACTACAGCCTGCCGCCAACCCTACCCGGGTTGCCATGAACTCTTACCTCTGCCTGCCTGCGCTGGCCCCAGTGTCTCTTCTGGGCCAGCTTCTTGACCTGGCCGTTCACTGTGACTCTCTGGCAATCCTCGAGCTGCCCCTGCTGCTAGTAGGCCTCCTGCCTTCCCTACGCATCAGCCTTTCTGGACATTCACAGCAGCGCCTAAGTCCCAAGGGCCCGGGCCCCTACGGGCTCCTCCCGGGGGATCCCAGGCTCCGGGTGAAACCTTGCCAGATTGTGTCTCCGCATCCCGGCCTGCCCTATCATCTCCAGTAGGCCGGCCCAAGGGTCCACCATCTACCCTCACAGCAGTCTAGCCGCAACATTGTCTTCAGGAATGTGGGATTTCAGGAACAGTTCTGGCGTGGTTTAACAGTTACTTATCTCAGAGGACTCAATCTATCAAATTTAGGGGTTTATGTTTGGCATTTCAACAATTGAAGGCTGGGGTTCCACAGGGCTCTGCCCTTTTGGCAATGCTATTTAATATTTATCTTGCCCCCATTGCCAAATTGTTGACTATTATTACAGATGGTTTTACGATCTATGCTGATGATATCCAGTTTTACATAAAAATACAACAATCATGGCAAGAAACAGTTGACTCTTTACTTCTATGCTTGGACACCATTAAACAATGGTTGAGACAAAATAAACTTTTGTTGAACACAAGTAAGACTACTATTCTTCTTATTCATTGATCACATTCGATTCCTCTTCATGATACAGTGTCTATAGATGGAATATCATTCTCTCTCTTTAAACCTATAAGGAGACTTGGTGTGTTGCTTGATTCTACTCTTTCTTTAAAACCTCAAATTAGGTCTCTTATTAAATCTGGTTTCTTTAAAATTCGGTTGCTGGCAAGTTTACGATATCTGCTTTATGATAGTGATTTTTTGACAGTGGTACGGGCGATCATTTTTCCACATATTGACTATTGTAATAGTCTATATTGGTTTATCCAAAGGTTTGATTCATTCAATACAACTTTTATGGAATTCAGCTGTAAGGCTAGTTTCTCATTCTAAGCGCTTTGAGTGTATTTCTCCTATTTTATGTAAGCTTAATTGGTTGCCAGTTACTGAGCGTATCGTGTTTAAAATTGGCATGTTAGTTTATAAGCTTCTTGCCTCAGATTCTTCATTCTGGCTTAATGCATTTCTCTGGATTTACAAACCTGTAAGATGTTTGAGATCTTCTCAAATTAATCTTTTAGAGATCCCTTCAGTTTGACATGCTCATTTGTTTAGTACGAGGGAGACTTCTTTCTCCATAGCAGCTCCAATTAAATGGAATCTTATTCCTTTTGAATTGAGGTCTTTGGATGATGTTAAAATATTTAAAACAGAATTAAGAGTTTTTACTCCATCGTGCCTACAACATGTAACATCTTGAAGTATGGGTAACATAGTTTTCAGAGAATAAGATTATGAGATTATGGTTATTAGGAAAAGTGAGAATATTATGAGCAGAGAAATTGTTATGAGTTTCCGTTCATACTAATTGATGAGCAATAAATAACCTGATTTGGGGTTAATATATACCATTATATGGCAGTATTCTTCGTTAGTTTCTGTGAAACTAAATTTTGTCTGAAGTGTGTGTTTATTATTGTTTTTATTATATATGTATATTTTGTTCATCGCCTAGGCCTTTTTTGTGTTAGGTGATTAATACATTTTAATAAATGAAATGAAAAATGAACTAATGTGTTAGTCATGAGACAGATATTCTGGATTTTTCTATACTTTTCTCTTAAAAATCAAGAATGTCGGAAACTCTTTCTTGATTGAAGACAAGGCACCCTTGCCTTAGATGCAAGTTTTTTCCTTTGGTACCCCACTAAATGCTTTGTAAAATTTGAAGATATGGATTATATTTTCTTTCAATGTGAACAATTGAAATTTTTCTTGATGGGAAGAGACTTTCCTCTGTTTCATAGATGATAGGATTATAGACAGTGCTGGGGAGGAGCCGGCTGTCATGGTACATGTGGGCACCAACGACATAGGAAAATGTAGGAGAGAGGTTCTGGAAGCCAAATTTAGGATTTTAGGTAGGAAGCTGAAATCCAGAACCTCCAGGGTGGCATTCTCTGAAATGCTTCCTGTTCCACGTGCAGGTCCCCAGAGGCAGGCAGAGCTCCAGAGTTTCAATGCGTGGATGAGATGATGGTGCAGGGAAGAGGGATTCAGCTTTGTAAGGAACTGGGGAAACTTTTGGGGAAAGGGGAGACTTTTCCGAAAGGACGGGCTCAACCTTAACCAGAGTGGAACCAAGCTGCTGGCACTAACTTTCAAAAAGGAGATAGAGAGCTTTTAAACTAGAACAAGGGGGAAAGCCGACAGTCACTCAGCAGTGCATGGTTCAGAGAAATATATCCTTGAAGGATACTAATGAAACAGGAGAGTTAGGGCATCCCAACAGAGAGGTTCCATCAAAAGCAAACATAGTTCATATGCCTATATTTAAAAAATCACCAAAGCTAATGATTTCAGAATTATCCCAAACAACTGAAAAGCAGCTTGTTAAAACAAGCAAAAACCACACTTTGAAATGTCTGTATGCCAATGCCAGAAGAAGTAAGATGGGAGAATTAGAGTGTATAGCAGCAAATGATGAGATTGACATAATTGGCATCACAGAGACTTGGTGGAAGGAGGATAACCAATGGGACAGTTGTATATCAGGGTACAAATTATATCGCAATGATAGGGAGGATCAACTTGGTGGGGGTGTGGCACTTAATGTCCTGGAGGGTATAGAGTCCAACAGGATAAATATCATACAAGAGAGTAAATGCTCAGTAGAATCTATATGGGTAGAAATCCCATGTGTGTTGAGTAAGAGTATACTGATAGGAGTATACTACCGTCCACCTGGACAAAATGGTCATACAGATGATGAAATGCTAAGAGAAATCAGGGAAGCAAACCAATTTGGCAGTGTAATAATAATGGGAGATTTCAATTACCCCAATATTGACTGGGTAAATGTAACATCAGGACTTGCTAGAGACATAAAGTTCCTGGATGTAATAAATGATTGCTTTATGGAGCAATTGGTTCAGGAACCAACAAGAGAGGGAGCTATTTTAGATTTAATTCTTAGTGGAACGCAAGATTTGGTGAAAGAAGTAACAGTGGTGGGGCCACTTGGCAACAGTGATCATAACATGATCAAATTTAAACTAATAACTGGAAGGGGGACAATAAGCAAATCTGCAGCTCTAACACTAAATTTTAAAAAGGGAAACTTTGATAAAATGAGGAAAATAGTTAGAAAAAAACTGAAAGGTGTAGCTGTAAAGGTTAAAAGTGTTCAACAGGCTTGGACATTGTTTAAAAATACAATCCTAGAGGTGCAATCCATATGTATTCCGCGCATTAAGAAAGGTGGAAGGAAGGCAAAACAATTACCGTCATGGTTAAAAGGTGTGGTGAAAGAGGCTATTTTAGCCAAAAAAAATCCTTCAAAAATTGGAAGAAGGATCCATCTGAAGAAAATAGGATAAAACATAAGCATTGTCAAGGTAAGTGTAAAACACTGATAAGACAGGCAAAGAGAGAATTTGAAATGAAGTTGGCCATAGAGACAAAAACTCATAATAAAAACCTTTTTAAATATATCCAAACCAAGAAACCTGTGAGGGAGTCGGTTGGACCATTAGATGACAGAGGGGTTAAAGGGGCTCTTAGGGAAGATAAGGCCATTGCAGAAAGACTAAATGAACTCTTTGCCTCCGTGTTTACTAATGAGGATGTTGGGGAGATACCAGTTCCAGAGATGGTTTTCAGGGGTGATGACTCAGATGAACTGAACGAAATCACTGTGAACCTGGAAGATGTAGTAGGCCAGATTGACAAACTAAAGAGTAGCAAATCACCTGGACCAGATGGTATGCATCCTAGGGTTCTGAAGGAACTAAAAAAATGAAATTTCTGATCTATTAGTTTAAATTTGTAACCTATCATTAAAATCATCCATTGTACCTAAAGACTGGAGGGTGACCAATGTAACCCCAATATTTAAGAAAGGCTCCAGGGGCGATCCGGTTAACTATAGACCAATGAGCCTGACTTCAGTGCCGGGAAAAATAGTGGAAACTATTCTCAAGATCAAAATCGCAGAGCATATAGAAAGACATGATTTAATGGGACACAGTCAACATGGATTTACCCAAGGGAATTCTTGCCTAACAAATCTGCTTCATTTTTTTGAAGGGGTTAATAAACATGTGGATAAAGGTGAACCAGTAGATGTAGTGTATTTGGATTTTTAGAAGGTATTTGACAAAGTCCCTCATGAGAGGCTTCTACGAAAACTAAAAAGTCATGGGATAGGAGGCGATGTCCTTTCGTGGATTACAAACTGGTTAAAAGACAGGAAACAGAGAGTAGGATTAAATGGTCAATTTTCTCAGTGGAAAAGGGTAAACAGTGGAGTGCCTCAGGGATCTGTACTTGGACCGGTGCTTTTCAAAATATATATAAATGATCTGGAAAGGAATACGACGAGTGAGGTTATCAAATTTGCGGATGATATAAAATTATTCAGAGTAGTTAAATCACAAGCAGACTGTGATACATTACAGGAGGACCTTGCAAGACTGGAAGATTTGGCATCCAAATGGCAGATGAAATTTAATGTGGACAAGTGCAAGGTGTTGCATATAGGGAAAAATAACCCTTGCTGTAGTTTCACGATGTTAGGTTCCATTTTAGGAGCTACCACCCAGGAAAAAGATCTAGGCATCATAGTGGATAATACTTTAAAATCGTCGGCTCAGTGTGCTGCAGCAGTCAAAAAAGCAAATAGAATGTTATAATTATTAGGAAGGGAATGGTTAATAGAACGGAAAATGTCATAATGCCTCTGTATCGCTCCATGGTGAGACCGCACCTTGAATACTGTGTACAATTCTGGTCGCCACATCTCAAAAAAGATATAGTTGCAATGGAGAAGGTACAGAGAAGGGCAACCAGAATGATAAAGGGGATGGAACAGCTCCCCTATGAGGAAAGGCTGAAGAGGTTAGGGCTGTTCAGCTTGGAGAAGAGACGGCTGAGGGGGGATATGATAGAGGTCTTTAAGATCAAGAGAGGTCTTGAATGAGTAGATATGACTTGGTTATTTACACTTTCGAATAATAGAAAGACTAGGGGGCATTCCATGAAGTTAGCAAGTAACACATTTAAGACTAATCGGAGAAAATTCTTTTTCACTCAATGCACAATAAAACTCTGGAATTTGTTGCCAGAGGAGGTAGTTAGTGCAGTTAGTGTAGCTGGGTTCAAAAAAGTTTGGATAAGTTCTTGGAGGAGAAGTCCATTAATGGCTATTAATCAATTATACTTAGGGAATAGCCACTGCTATTAATTGCATCAGTAGCATGGGTTCTTCTTAGTGTTTGGGTAATTGCCAGGTTCTTGTGGCCTGGTTTTGGCCTCTGTTGGAAACAGGATGTCGGGCTTGATGGACCCTTGGTCTGACCCAGCAAGGCAATTTCTTATGTTCTTATGTTCTTATAATGTTAGGTTTCTCGGGTGATCAAATATAAGACCAGACATATCAAATATTTTTCTTTTGTGTATTAATCTCTTTTTTTCTATCTTTCTTATCATTCCTTACCCCAGTTTTCCTTTTTTTTTGTGGTTTAAAAGTAATCTATGTAATCTTTATTTTTTTCCTTTACATTGTATGTATTTTCTTATTTTCTTATTTTTAATATTATGTTAGTTCTTTTCTTACAAGTTTAGTCTTGTAATAAGGTTAAAATCTGAATAGAAATAAGAAAAAAAATAACCTGCCATATGTTATCAGTCACAACTGATAAGCTGTTTGGTTAAATAGTTTAGTTTGACCAAACTATCCCCTAGATTCATCAAAAAGCTATAAATTTTGCAAGGATAATGCCCGTGATAAGAAAAGAGGTGTGTTAGGGTAATTTTTGATTTACTACACAGGGTGCTATTTAATGCTTTGCATAGGTATTTTATTGCACCTGTGATATTTTCTCTTTGCCAGCTTATGCGAAGTGCCCAGATGAAAAAGAGAGAGAGAGAGAGAGAGAGAGACTCTTTAGATGGCTTTCATATAAGTCAACTATTTATATCATTATAGGAGGGCCAGCTTGTAAGGTGATGTTTTAGTGGTGGTCTAGTGTTATGGGGCAGTTTTACATGCACAGGCAGACGTACAAATGCACTCTCTACCTGGGTACTATCAAGCTAGAGCAAGAGAACATTGTAGGAATCTCATCTTTGTGTACCTTTCCTAATTCCAGATCACGTCAGATCTTCCCTGATGCTGTTCATATGTCTGCCTGTGCATGTAAAATGGCTCCAAAACCTCACTTCGAGTTAGTTGGCCCTCCTTTAGTGGTATAAATAGTTGGCTACTATGTGTGCCACCCTAGAGGTTCTTTCTTTCCTTCTCTCTCTCTCTCAAATAGAATTTGCAAAAAATCCCATTTTGGGCATAACACACAGCTAACACAAGGAAAAAGTTGTAGTTATTGCCCGCAATAGTACATATAATGCAAGTGTTCTGCTATTGCACACAGTGTTACTGCATCACATTTTCATTAATCTGCCCATCTGAAAAAAATGTTCAAATTTGCACATGCACATGCTGCAATAAATAATGCATGTGTTATTGCGTTATCGTGGGCGTTGGGGCCCTAACACCATTTGATGAATGAGCCTGTTTGAAAGCTATTACTGTGCAGCTAGGTACAGTACCAAAATAATGTATCATTTCTTCAAAAATTAAGTTTTTAAGAAGATTATAGTGTATCTATAAGCTCTGTACAGCCTAGCCAGCTGTCATTTACAACTGTGATTAGCCATGACGTTCAACATTGTCAATCAGCTTTTATGTTCTCTCACTGTCCTATCAGTGAATATTTTGCTCATGAAAGGTAAAGATTGACATGACATGAAGCTGAATTTCTCTATTTAACCCCAGAACTGGCGCATCAAGGACAGTAATAGTATATGATCCACATACTGCCTTGGGCAATATGCCTTAATTGTCTTTAACCATGTTCTGGAAAGACAACCTCTAGGAATGAGAGGGTAATTTATTTGCCATGCTTGTAACAATACTTTGGTCTCTCTGCTGAGACTGCTAACAATGGTGTCAATCACTGCCAAATTGTGATGGTGGTTTCAGTAAAGTTATTTCTCAGCAATTTGATGGTGCCCAGTAATAACTTATAAAGGACTCTCAATCTGCTTAGTTTCCAATGGGTGCAAGTCAGTATGAAATACTGTTTAAACATGTTGAGGCCAATAATTAGCACTACTTAGCAATAATTAGCTGGATAAATAGGGACTTATCTAGATAAGTGGCAGCTGCTGAATATCCATCTATGTTCAGCAGCCACCACTTAGCCAGATAAGAATTAATCCGGCTAAGTAGATAGCCAGATATCTTGGGGGCAGGCAATGGGCAGATCAAGGTGGGTCAATTTATCTGGTTATCTTAAAAGGATAAGTACCTATATTCAGCTTTATCCAGTTAAATTAACCAAATAGGTTAGACTTGATCAATCCCTTTTAAGTTATATGGATACGTTATAACTGGATAATTTAGATAACTGGATGTCTTTGAATACTGGGCTAGTTACAGTTAAGTTGGTATTACTGAAATTCTCCATTGCAATTACTTTGATCCTCTGGGATCAGCCTTGTTTATACAGCTTGATTCATAAAAATTCAGAACTTTGTAAAATTTCTGTTTGGTGATTATATATTTTGCAGCTTTGTGGACTATGTACCAAGCCCCATTAAAATTGCTTATATGGAAGGTAATTTTTAAAGGCGTTTTAGTAGGTAAAGAAGTGTTTTACCCACAGAAATGCCCTTTTAAAAAAATTGCCTACCTAAAATGAGAGTAAATAAACTTATGCATGTACTCTATTTCATATTTAATCCAGACTGAGCAGAGGTGTGCCCAGGGATGGAGTTGGGGAGAGGTTTGGATCCATACTTCTGGATTTTCAAAAGTATGCACGTAAAATTTCCTGAAAATGTATAACTTATATAATAGTAGGGGTCTGGGTAAAATTGCTGAAAAAATTGTAAAAGTGGACTTATGTGTATGTGTTCACTTTGAACATTGGTGTGCCTTACATATATATTTACCACCTAATTTAGGTGGGCTGGTATAAATTACCCCCAGTGCACATTCATATGCCAATAAGATGAGCATTAACAGCAATTTTATAGGCATGAAGCCTTTAATACACTGGACATTAAAAGTGGGTTTTAGCACTAGATAATGCATGCACACGACAGCTATCGGTAACACAAGCTGCTATGGGGGCTTCGGTACACCTCACCCTTTTCATGAAAAGCAAAAGGCCTTGTTGCCCTGATCCTCCTTACCTTCTGACAGGCAAAGCAAGGGGCCTTGTTGCCTTGATCCCCCCCCTTTCCACAACAGATAAAACAAAGGGTCTCAGAGCATATTAAGCAGTCATTTGCATGCTTTTAGTATTAATCTACATTATATCCACAATAATGGTTATGTAGACTTACATGAACTAAGACGAAGATTGCCTTAGACCTAATACACCCTAGTAGATAGATTCTTGGTCTTTGTCATCTGTGGAAGAGTGGTGGGCATTATTTGCCCTGAACAGCTGTCATTTTAAACACCATGTTTTCATGACAAATATTACCCAAGTAGCTGGGTTTTTTTAGTGACAGTTTTTGTTTTTGCTATCTAGAAGACAAAAAAACTGGGATGAATCAAGTCAGCATTACCACACATACCCTGAATTAGATTGATTCACAAAAGTATGGTGTCCCAAATGGCATCATACACATTGCATGAAACTATACGTAGCACAAAAAGAAATGTCTTACAAACACATTGGCATATATATGTTCAAGAGAACTATAGAAAAGAAAATTAAATATTAAAACCTCCCAGAACCTAAAAAAAGATGAATTGAAATAGGACACTTGTTGTACTCTTTTGAAATACTCCTCTCAGTAAGTTACCTTTTAAAAGGAGAATGAAATAAGTTTTATGAAAGTTTTCTCTTATGATCTTCTCTTTCTATACATCTTGAACAATAACAATTTGGTCCCATTTAGGCACAATTTAAAAATACAATTGAATATACAAAAACTGCAATTAACTTCAGACTACTTTAGTAAATGTAAACAAATTGGCAGTACAATTTTATATACTATGTTGTGATTTGAGGTGAAATATTTCTTTATACTTGCAATTGGATATAGCTAATCTAGGTTACCTGCCAAACTCTTCTGCAAAAGGATAAATGCATCTTTGGAAAATAGTTTTACACATATATACTGATGTCTTCTATCCATACATATGGATGAACCCATAGATTAGCCAGATCTGACTGGGGTTTTTGTTTCAACCTATGATTTCAGATAGTAAGTCAAACTGTTTTTTTTCTATGCCTTCATTCTTTCCCATTTTTCCCATGGTTGCAATACAGAATTTGCTGCCGAATATGCAAGTCACCTTGCATTGGCATGTATTTTAAGCATTAATCTTGCTGCTGGTGAATATCCTCATGTCTAAGAATTTTATAGATAACCCAATAGAAAATGTTGAAAACCAGAAAAGCTAATGGAAAGCAGGCTCGAGAAATGGTGTCAATCTTCTTGGCTCGGTCGATGAAAACCTTCCTCATCTCCTCATGGGTTTTTGGTACAACTTGATCTGGAATATTTGGCCCCTTTGAAGTAACACCATCTTTTGCTTGCAGACATGGTCCCATTCCATAGGCTGTAAAACTGAACCGACTTTCTCTCACTTCATTATCCTGTCAGGAGGGAAATGATAGATGTTCTGTTACATTAAGCACACAAGAACAAATAGGTGATGCTGATGCTTTTCTGGATGAACTTCATTCCAACGCTACAATGTATTTTAGTAATTTTATAAAAAAGCCACAAAAAACTGTTTCTGCATCCCATTCATTACTCCTTAGGGTCCTGGAATAATCACAATATTTTATTTATGTAATTACTTTTTCAGAACAGGTAGTGGATACAAAGGACAGTCTCCCAATCAGTGGCATAGTTACGGGTGGGTCTGGGTGGGCAGCTGCCCACCCAATGTGGACCTAGGCCCACCCAACTGGAACCATAAGAGGAGCACCGGACCTGCAATGCCATCATGGGATCCAGGGGTGGACTGGCCTATCGGTGGATCCGGCTTCCCCCGGTGGGCCGGTCTAGCTGATCACGTGGCCTCCTCTGCTCCTGCTCACATTGAGGGCACCGCGTGACTGTGATGAGCCCTACAGCACGAGGCATCACTGCCAGCCGCTGCCGGAGACCAGGCCGGCGGGGGCTGAAGAAAAGAAGACCGGCGTTGCTAGCCACCGGAGGAGAGCTGTTCAGTTGTGGGCCTTTGTATGTATATGTATTTGAGATTGGAAAGGTGCCTCTGTGTGTGTGTGTGTGTGTGTGTGTGTGTGTGTATGTGAGAAAGGAATGGTGCTTCTGTGTGTGTGTATGTAGTGTGTATGTGAGAAAGGAATGGTGCTTCTGTGTGTGAGACAGGGAAGTTGCTTCTATGAGAGTGTAATGTGTATGTGAGACAGGGAGGGTGCTTCCGTATGTGTGTGGTGTATATGTAAGTCAGGAAGGGTACTTGTGTGTATCAATGTGTATGCGAGAGAGAGATGGAGCATGTTTTTGGCTGGCTTGTGGCTGTGAAAGAGAAGGGCATGTGTGTGATTGAGCCTGTTTGTAAGTGAGATAGAACATGTGTGTGATTGAGAGCTTGTGTGTAAGTGAAATAGAGAGAGCATGTGTGTGATTGAAAGCCTGTGTGTAAGTAAGAGAGAGCGAGAGCATTGTGTGTTTGAGAGAGACTGGCTAGAGAGGTGACGTGTGTATGTGTGAGAGAGACTGATCAGGGAGATGACTGGTATGTATGTGCTTGTGTGTGTGAGAGAGAGACTGGTTGGGGAGATGATTGGTGTGTTAGAGACAGAAACTGGTCCTGAGGGTGTGACTGGTGTGTGTGTGTGAGAGAGAGAGAAGAGACTGGTTGTAGTCACAAAGGAAGAGGACTGTGAGGACAGCTTCAGCAGCTATTGCTGCTTCTGGTGTGGCCTGCAAGGGAAAGGAGTAGGAGAACTGCTGGAGAGGGTAAGTAAAGGTGGCTTTTAAAGTTCATTTTTCTTGATTGACTACCATTTTAATTATTGGATAGTATGTGATGTGTCTGCTGTTTGAAATATTTTATTGGTGTTTGGTAAAGCTTTCAAAATTTGCATGAGTCTTTAATTATTGGATATTCTATTCATCGGCTGTTTTGAAATTATTTTATTAGTATGATTTTATAATTATGATTAAGATGCAAATATCTTGATTTTATTGATTGTTTCATGAGGAATGGTGAAATTTTTGTTTTTCCATTGTTGCACTGTATAGATTCTGGTGTGATGCATTTTACAGTTCAGTTTTTGTCTGCACATTTCTATATATACTTTGTGGCTTTATTCTGTATTTGGTGAGGGTTTGTGTTCTGCATGCAAAGACTGAGATGAAGCATTCTTTTAACATGTGGTTTCTCTGAGGGATCTGTAGTAGCTTGGCCTGTTCTGTTTTCCTGATAGAAGGTGTATTGATATTTTAGATTCTGGTGTAATATTTGTGGTATTCTTTTTCATAGGTAGGGTTGTTATTCTTTGAGTGTTGGCAGATACTACTGTGTTGATACGGGAGGACCATGCTGAAATATATCACCATAGGTATGATGCCATATGAATTCCAAGATGCAAAGTTTTCTTGTTCGCATCACAACAGTGCATGAAATTATCACAACGTGTATATTAATTTTACCTCCGAATGTCACATTTCATGTAAAATATGTTATAAATGCATAATTTAAAATTGTGTATGGGGAGGTGGGGAAAGGGCTGTAAGGTTTGCCTAGGGTGCCTAATACCCTTGCATCGGCCCTGTACATAGCAGCACCCCCCCCCCCCCATCAAAGTTCCCATGCAGGAAGTTTTTAATGCTGGTAAGTGCTTGAAATAATTGAGGTAAAATGTTTTAAAGTTTCACGCATGATGCATAATGGCTTTTGCAAATTACTTAGAAAGCCATTCTAGGGTGTAGTATATGGCATTATTTATCAATAAGAAAACAACTAGTAGGTCTCAGACCTGCATGCCTACAGTAGAGATGTGAATCGTGTCCTCGATCGTCTTAACGATTGATTTCGGCTGGGAGGGGGAGGGAATCGTATCGTCGCCGTTTGGGTGTTTAGAGTATCGTGAAAATCGTTAAAATCGTGAACCGGCACACTAAAACCCCCTAAAACCCACCCCCGACCCTTTATATTAAATCCCCCACCCTCCCGAACCCCCCCCCCCCCCAAATGCCTTAAATTACCTGGGGGTCAGCGGCGGTCCATAGCTAAATCGGGGGAAGGGGGAGGGCAGGAAAACCGGCACACTAAAACACCCTAAAACCCACCCCCGACCCTTTCAATTAAATCCTCCACCCTCCCGAACCCCCCCCCCAAATGCCTTAAATTACCTGGGGGTCCAGCGGCGGTCCGGAACGGCCTCCTGCAATTGAATCGTGTTGTCTTCAGCCGGCGCCATTCTGCGCCGCCATTTTGCAAAATGGCGGCGCAAAATGGTGGCGGCCATAGACCAACACGATTCGACTGCAGGAGGTCGTTCCGGACCCCCGCTGGACTTTTGACAAGTCTTGTGGGGGTCAGGAGGCCCCCCCAAGCTGGCCAAAAGTCCCTGGGGGTCCAGCGGGGGTCCGGGAGCGATTTCCTGCCGCAAATCGTTTTCCGTACGGAAAATGGCGCCGGCAGGAGATCGACTGCAGGAGGTCGTTCAGCGGGGGTTCCAGACCCCCGCCAGCCATACGCGTATGGCCGGCGCCATTTTCCGTACGGAAAACGATTCTCAGCAGGAGATCGCTCCCGGACCCCCGCTGGACCCCCAGGGACTTTTGGCCAGCTTGGGGGGGCCTCCTGACCCCCACAAGACTTGCCAAAAGTCCAGCGGGGGTCCGGAATGACCTCCTGCAGTCGAATCGTGTTGGTCTATGGCCGCTGCCATTTTGCGCCGCCATTTTGCAAAATGGCGGCGCAGAATGGCGCTGGCTGAAGACAACACGATTCAATTGCAGGAGGCCGTTCCGGACCGCCGCTGGACCCCCAGGTAATTTAAGGCATTTGGGGGGGTTCGGGAGGGTGGGGGGTTTAATTTAAAGGGTCGGGAGTGGGTTTTAGGGGGTTTTAGTGTGCCGGTTTTCCTGCCCTCCCCCTTCCCCCGATTTACGATTTTTTGACGATAAATCGGGGGAATTGGTATTGTATCGTGGCCCTAATGATTTTTGACGATTTAAAATATATCGGACGATATTTTAAATCGTCAAAAAACGATTCACATCCCTAGCCTACAGTCCACCCATGTTAACCTTGTGCCCACCCAAAAAATCAATTCTGGCTACACCACTGCTCCCAAAACAGTAATGGAATTTAAGAAAGTCTGGGGGAAAGTACATAGAATCCTTTATTTTGAAAAAATTAGGGTAGAATTAGAGGTTAAGTAAGATACTGTATTTGGTATTGCAGTAGATAACAGGCTGATTGGATGTGCTTGGTGAACTTCATCTGATATCTTTTCTATATTATAATACATTAGCAAGTATAGAGTTATCCACTTGAGAGTTGAAGATGCAACTTGAGGACCAAACTATTGGGAAATGCATCAAACTGTAGTAGTGCTCTAATGTGCGTTAAACTGTGTATATCATGCAATAGAGCACTGATATCACACAATAAAAACAATATTTTGTATCTCTCCACCCCGATACCCTCCCCTATTACAATGACCTTCTTTGCATGTGATTTGCATGCATAAATAATCCAAATGCATACAAAGAAGGCCATTAATAGTCAATCTAATGCTAATATTTTATTGTGACTACCTGAGAAAATGTTCAGCCGCGATAAAATAACACCACCTCTTTGAAATGTGGTAAATGTAACCCTAGAGTGAGACCCTAATATGGGTCCTAAGGCTCCTGTGCTACATTTACTGGTTTACCAGACAAAATAAAATATTATGCAGCCAAACAGAGAGGTTGAGCAGGAGTCAGGGCTAACCACCATCTCAACTCAGAATCACCACTTGAGGTGGCTCCAACTCCCCCTAAGTAAAAAAATAGTGCACCTGTTGCCATGCAGTGACAACCCCAGCTCCCCCAAAGTCCAACATTAATAAGTAGGGTCCAGGCCCCTCCCCTTTCTCCCCTAAAGGGGGTCACAAAGTAAGAGTCCCAGGACTGGCTCTACCTTCTGGCACACTCTCACCACCCTCCGACCCCACCTTCCACACCCTTGAACCTTAGAATAAATTTGCTGGTCCGGCATTGGGGTCAGGGCACACCCTTGCACCTGGCCAGTCGGCACCATTTTTCAAAATGGTGCGCACTTGACCTTGACCCAGCCATATGACTAGGGCAAGGTCTGAGGATTGGACCTCAGTCCTGACCCCCAGTCAACTTCCCTTTTTGCCAAACAACATCCAAAAGTGTCCTTTCTCCAATCCTGACTAAAGATTCAAGTAAGTCCACCGAGAAAATATTTTCTTCAATTCCCACGTCTTTTTCATTCACCAACACAATGAAAATGCCCGCAATCCTCCAGCGTCCATTATGTCACGCCACTCAGCTGTTTGGTGAAAGAAAAAGACCTGTGGGAATTGAAGAAAATATTTTCTCCATGGACTTACTTGAATCTTTAAAGTCGGGACTGGAGAAAGGACACTTTTGGGTGTTGTTTGGAGAGTTGTACAAAAGATTCAGGAACAGTAGTGCATTCCTACTCCCCTGAAGAAGGTTGTTTAAGCAAAACATGTTGGGAGAGTTATGAAGATAGGAAGGAAAGGAGGGAGTGTTGAATACAGTGAAGCAGCAAGAAAGAAGATTCATTCCAAGATAATAAGGAAGAAGATTCACTATAAAATTTAAAAGAACTTTTTAGATGAATGCATGTATGAATGAGGTATGAATGATTGTATTTTAAGTATAAGGTGAGCCATGTGTTGTTCCTGAATATACTTTTCTGTGTATTTAATGGAAAATGAAGATAATATAAAATGTTTTCTATGAAATTTTGTATGAAATAATAATAAAAACATGTTTCAATATTTTTATATGTCACTATAATATATTGATTTATTAAGTAGTGTGATATATTTATATAGTTCAAATAACAAAACAGGAGCGTTACTGCACGTACTATATCACAGCAGTCAACAGGAAAATGTGCAGAAGAATTTAAATGTCCACACTTCTTGATGCAGAGACAAATTTTTAAATTTTTATTCCGGCAACTCCACAGTGTAATACAAAGGTTTGTATATATGTATATATGGGACCTGCCCATATACAAACCTTTGTATTACACTGTGGAGTTGCCGGAATAAAAATTTAAAAATTTGTCTCTGCATCAAGAAGTGTGGACATTTAAATTCTTCTGCACATTTTCCTGTTGACTGCTGTGATATTTATATAGTTGCCAATTTTATTATTCTTTGCATGTCAATACACAGCATTGACAGTGAGCCACCAGAACAGCTGTGTAATTTTGAAACTAATCAACCCAAAAATAAACTAATTAATGGGAATCTGATGGTATAGTAATGTGATTATAGTACCATGATTACATGAGAGAGAATAAGAGGACCAAGAGAATCCACAAACCTAAGTAAATCAAAATCTTGAAAAAATATTATAGAAGGCAGTCACTCTAGGCAAGAAATGTGTAATGCCTGGCAGAAGTGTGGACCTTTGTTACTGAGGGGAGGTTGGCACTACCTAGTGAGTAAAGCCACTAAGTCCACCCCATCAGCTGGCGGATTAACCCTGTAGTGGGACTGGTTGGAGCTTTGCCTTCACCAGCCCAGTTCCCCACAGGTTGAGCCCTTGGTTTCTATGGGTCAGCAGGACTTAGGTGGGTCCCTAGGATAATCCAACGATGTGAGTCCAGGAGAGTGTGGGTCAGCGCAGGCAGCAGTCAGCAGATACAGAGGACAAGCCAGAGGTCAGGGCAGGTGGCAA
This sequence comes from Rhinatrema bivittatum, assembly GCF_901001135.1. Lineage (NCBI taxonomy): Eukaryota > Metazoa > Chordata > Amphibia > Gymnophiona > Rhinatrematidae > Rhinatrema > Rhinatrema bivittatum. The sequence continues at coordinate 96,667,255 of NC_042615.1, forward strand.
GCAGAGCAAGGTTGGGTCCAAAGCATGGGCTCAGGTCCAGGCAGAGTTCAAGGGAGGTCCGGATCCAAGGCAGGGTCAAGTCAGAACGCGAAGCCCAGGGAGAAGGGACAAGGAAAAGACAATCTGACAGCAAGGCATGGACAAGACAAGAATGAAGAGCAGAGAAGGGAACAGGCAGGACAAAGAAGGAACAACGAGCAAGGGCACGGAGAAGGCAAGCACACATGAAGCAACACACACTGGAACTCAAGAATACCAGGGGAGCAGTTGCTGAGGCAAGGCAGTGAGGTCTGAGGAGCCAAAATATAGGTCTGAAGTCAATGACAACATTGGCAAGCATCCCGGCCCTTTCCTACTGTGGGCCCTTTAAACCTGGGGACGTCAGGTACATGCGCACCTAAGGAAGAGCAGAGAGGCAGTAGCTCTCTGCTTGTCCTGCTGTGAAGATGAGATGGTGGCTTCCTGAGCCGTGCAAACCGGCCCACAGCATTGGGAATAAGCGAAATGGCTCGCAGGGTTATCTTGCGAGCTGCAGAGCATAATAAAATGGTTTGGTATTTTGATTTTTAAATGCATTTAGCATTGAAAATCACAAGCAATTGATTTAGCTGTAATTATTTTTTACTTAATTATCAGACATAGTTTACTTTTTTACTTGATTATTTTTTACTTAATTATCAGACATTCAAACTTTGACCTTGATTTACTAAGCCATGATAAGACTATAATGCTCATTACATAGCATGCATGAATTTTGCAAATCCATGCAAAACAGTTAATGGATATCTAATTCAATGCAAACAAAATAATGTTTTGAAAAAATTTTGAAAACATCAGCCCCATTATTTTATCACATTTGAAGGTGGTGTAGCTATTTTCCCATAGGAGCATTGGGATGCTAGTACAGATCCCAAAGTTCCCACAGGAAAATGTAAAGGGCCCTGAGGCCCGAAACAATACTGCCTCATAAAGTTAAAAATTCATCAGTGATCTTTGGAGACATTTGGAGACCACTAACTACCCTGTGCTGTATCTCAAAAAGGGTGGACCCAAAATTAAAATAAAAATTCATCCTTAGAATCTTGTGATGTCCCTCTTCTTTTCCCAATCCCTCCCTTTCCCAAATCCCTCCCTTTCTATTAAAACCCCTCCATGCACATCAACCCCCACTTCAAAGCCCCCTACCAGACAACCCCTAGCCCCTTTCCAAAACAGAACACAATCCCTGGTGCCTAGGGGGCTCAAACCCTACCCCCTATCCCCCTTAAATCCAAAAAAGACCGGGTGTTCTAGGAAGCCCCAGCTTCCTCCACTACATCAGCGGTGACCTGGAGCATCCCCTAGCTCTGGGCAGGACAACACCATTTTAGAAAATGGCATTAACTGAACTTTGACCCGTCACGTGTTTTTTCACATATAAAATATATGCATGTATATTTTTAAAACTGGAAGGAAAAGTATGCACATGCAATGCATTGAAATTCTTGCTTTCAATGCATGTATTCACATGCAAGCACACATAGGCACATATGTTCAGGGGTACACTTATGCATATTTTATAATACATGCATATCTTATACACATAGGTTATAAAATACTATCACAGATCTCCCCGCAGCTATATACAATACATGCATATATGCAGCTGTTATGCGCCCCGTCCACTCCTGTCCCGCGCACGAGCCTGCTCACCTTCATCGTTCCAAGGCAGGTCCCGGGTCGGCCTCCCTAGTGTTGCGTCCGTCGGTCACAGATGGCTGCGACCGCTGTACCTTACCTCTTTTTCTCCCTTTTCTCTCTCTTTGGGCAAGATGGCTGCCTCCGGTGCTGAGTGCCGAGGGCCTCGGTGTTTCCAGACCAGCATGGGTGTCCCCATACGCCATGCTCACTCCCGTGGCCTCCTAGGGCGCAAGCGCGCACATCTCCTATGCTCAAATACACGTCATGGTGGGAACCTCGAGGGCGGCTCCACCGCATGACTTTAGTACCTCGGGGTATATCTAGCCTCCGCCTCCACTACCACTTTGAGTTAGCAAAGACTTCGCTTCGCTACTCTGACTGCTCTAAGCTGCACGCTTAGACACCGCTTTCACGCTAAGGGCCTTGCTCCAGTAGAAACTCTAGACACCCGCTCCTCCGGTCTTCTCCGGTCCAATATCTTTCAGGATATTGGACCATTGGGTACTCGCTCCTCAAGGGCCTATCTACTTTATATCCTGCACCATGGACCTTCGGTCCCACCATTCTACCACCAGGAAGATGCCTTCATTCTGTGAGTACCTCTACGGTCCGGCGCTCCAACTCCACCCACCAGCTGTGGCGTTACCCGCACTGCGGGCTCCCGCCTATCGTGAACATCTGGGTAAGACTATACTTCTGAGCCTGTTGAACGTACTGGCACTTCATGGATAAGTGCCTTACTTTCCTGCTTTCACCATCTATCTACAACAGTATAATAAAGACTCTATCCATTCTGTGTCTGCTATCTGTGTCAGCCTATCACAGTGGTTCCCCTTGGGGCTCCTCCCCATGGGCAGAGTCATCTCCATTGCGACCAAGGGTCAAAAATGCCTGAAACACAACATCTAGCGGCAGCTGCCAGTACTTCCAGGCCCCGGCATTCTGCAACGGTGGTCCGGGCCTTCTACTGTGAATCAGGCCTCATGCCAGAGCTCGGCGTCTTCGGCGCTGCTGGCCACACCCCTACACACACGCGCGCGGACCTCCTGGCCTCTTATAGGGCCAAGGGCTGGCCTTAGCTCTGTGGCGCGCCTTGATTGATTCTCCGTTATAAGGAAGTCTCTGCCTGCACTTCCTGGCCTTGAAAGTCGGGTCGGTTGCTAGATTGTCTCCGCGCTTGTACCTGTTCCTGTCTTGTTCCAAGTCTCATTCTAGGATCCTTCTGATCCAGTTCTGTTCCTGCCTCGTTACTGCTTCCTAATTCCAGCATCTTCTTGTTCCTGTTCGTCTGTCCGTCTCCCCAGGTAGTACCTCCAGACTGTCTCTCTGGTACTGACCTTGGTTTGCTACTCGACCTGTCTGCTTGTCTGCCTGCCTTCTGAACCCGGTCCGTTCCATGACCTGCCTGCCTGCTGCCTGCCTTCTGACTCCAGTTCGTCCCTCAACTTGTCCGTCTGCCGCCTGCCTCCTGCTTCCTGACTCCAGCCTGTTACTCAAATTGTCTGCCTGCTGCCCGCCTCTTGACTTCAGCCTGCCTGTGACCTCATCTGAGCTCCAGTACCTGACCTCAGTTTTGTTGACCACTCCTCGGACTGACTCCTAGACACTGACCTCTGACTGCTTGCCCACGCCTCCAGATTCTTGCTTTGTTCCTAGTCTTGTCATCTCCTACGCTGTTCTGGTCTTCCTTGTCCACTTGACCTCCAGTCTTGAACCTGACCGTGCTCTCTTTCTGGCTGTAGGCATGCCGGACTTCCACTCTCTCAGGAGACCCTGCGAGGCCCACCTAGGTCCAAGCGGCCCGGGTCCCTACGGGCTCCTCCCCGGGGGGACATCGGGCTTCCAGTGGTGAAGCTCTCTCTAGCCTCTGTCTCCTCCCGTGCTCCACCCCCTGGGGCAGTTGCCTTCTGGTCCCTACCAGGAGGCGCATCTCCACTGCCACAGGACAAGGGTCCTCCCTCGAGCGCAACAGCAGACACATGAAGATATTTGAAAGTAAGCCTCTTGTAGGTTTTCACTCTGATGCAGGCAATTTGCCAAAATGTGGCTATGTTGGGTGTTTATTAATATCTCCTATTTGTCCATCTTCATTGTTTATCATATATTTATTTTTTATGTTTATTTATTTTATTTATTTATTTAAAAACTTTTCTATACCGGCGTTTAGTGATATAAATTCACAACGGTTTACAAATAGGCACATAAATAAGTTCAAAATGGATTTTACTTTAACCAGAGGGTGCCGTAGTTGTTCAGATACATGATATGTAATTTTATATCTATAGTTCAATCTTCTTTGATTTATGTAATGGTTTAGGAATCTGACATATCCATTTGTTCCCTTTTCATTTAAATGTTTGCATTCATTTTTTATCTTTATATGTCTTGTTTTCTCATTTTTACCATCACTTACATTGCTATGTCAGAAGAAGTTTGCTGCCTGTTTTCTGTAATGTGAATGCCTGTGTCTGAAAGTGTACATGGATCATTAAAAAAAATCCCGTCAGAACCACTATGGGTCCCCTTACATATACTGAAAATTTGCTGTTCCCAGGACACTAAACATTAGGAGGGCAATTTTCAAAACCTTTTCCCTGGGTAGAACAGTGTTTTAGTGCCAAAATGGGATTTTTTTTCAAAACTGAACACCATGAATGTGGATAAAAATATATGTGTTGTCAAGCATCTCACATACTTTTATCCATATATTGCAGAGGTGTTCCCAGGGGCAAGGTTAGGTTAGGGGAGTCCACATAGTTTTGTATTTTCAGAGCCTGGAAAAAGTTCCTGCAGAAAAAGCAGGCACAAGTCAATGCAGGTACTTTTTACTGCACCAATAATTAAAGGAAAAGTATGTGCGTACATTTGCGTTAATTATAGGTGCAAGCTCACAGGTAAACATTACGCCCAGTTTGATTATTGCTCTCAATAGTTATTTTATTTGTCCTTGTCTGTATAAGTTAAGGCTGGGGGAGCAAAGTCTCACTTAGCCGCTTTTAACATGACATCAAATAGCGTCCTCCCCACCTTCCTTTTCCCTTATCTTTGCCCTGGCATTTGGCAGTTTCTCAGCCCATTCATCCTCATGGTGATGAGGGTGGATCGTTGATTTAAATTACAGGGTTAAACAACCCCTCCCCCGTTCTTGTTTTAGGCAGCATTCTGAAGATGGTAGCAGAAACAGCAATATAGATGGACCGGAAGAGCTGGTGAACCTGCAGCCGATGGCAGTGGGTCACTGACCAAATGGTAGTGGGATCTCTGCTGTTGGGACATGACAGAGAGGTCGTGGCCAGTGGCTGAGTTGGCCGGTGGTGTATGGAGAAGTGTTTGCCGGAGAAAGGCTAATATCGCTGAGCTTGGCAGAAGTGGCTACAATGCCAGTATCGAGGCAAGAATGCTGCTCAGAGATTATTGTGTTTGGGTTCAACTGTTAAGTTATGCTATGACTAATGGTTAATAAACTGTAGCCTTATAGTTAGCTCCACTTTTCATCTGTGAAGTTTATTTTGGGGCTGTTTGAGGGGAAGGTGGGTGGTGGTGGAACGCGAGATGAGTGCCAGTTTGTCCCAACTGCACATGTTCATGTTTTATATATAAATGAACTCAGGAATTAAAGGTACTGAAATTGATTTTAGGCCTGATTTTTAATCCCCTGTGCGTGGGGGAAAACGGGGGTTACGTGCACGGCTGGGCCTTGCGTGCACTGCGCGCATTTTACCGAGGCCTGACCACGCACGTAACCCCCGTTATGCGCACAAGAGCCAGGCCTCTTCCTAGGGGCAGGGAGGGGCAGTCCGGGGATTGGGCCAGGACAGTGCCATAAATCACTGTCTCGGACCCTCGTGTGCCTGCCAGCTGCAACTTACTTCAGGTTGGACCCTGAACTAAGTATTGAAAGAAAAAATAAAAGATTTGGTCGGATTTAGGGGTTGGGGAGGAGAGGGAAAGGGGAAGGGGAAGGGGAAAGGAGGTTCCCTCCCAGTCCACTCCAATTAAGGAGCGGACTGGGGAAGGCTGTGATGAGGCACCGCGCAAATTTGCAGAATTTTACCCCCTTCCCCCCCTTGTGCATGCCACACGCATATGCACACGCAGATTATAAAATTTGGTGCACATGTGCGGCCGGCTGATTTTATATCATGCACATGCCGGCGCACGCATGTTATAAAATCAGCACGTTCATGTCTGCACGCTGAGAAGCGCGAGCAGATGGACGTGTGCGCATACCTTACAAAATCTACCCGTTTATGAATAGGTCATTAATTTGATGGTACTGTTTTATTATCATCAGGTTTTCTTCAGGATTTTGAATAGGACATTTACTTTTTTTTTTTTTTCCCATTTTTCCAAATCTTGTCTCATACTGCCTTTACTTGGGTTATATTAATCCTATTTATTTTGACAGGTTTTAGCAACATATATGTAATTAAACTAATACTGTAACAATTTGATGGTATATTTAAGCATTAATATTTAATCCAGTTGGCACAGAGTCATTATTTTTAGAAGTGATGAAATACACTGTTGTATGTCTTGCTACGTGCAATGTTACATGCTGAATTCCAAAGACACCAGATGAACCAAGCCAAATAAAAAAGCTTTCGACAAGGGACAGACTTGTAACCTTTTGCAAAGAGATTTGTATCTGGCCCTGAAAGAATGCATTCTCAAGTACAAGCTGATATTAGGAAACCAGAATACAGAGAAAATAATAGTGGCATAGGTACATAAGTTATTAGGTTAAAAGAAAAGGCCCTTAAATTCTTGAGACCTAACTTCTTCTGATTTCCTAACAAGTTGTTCTGAATGATCATTCAGGGGAAGATGAAAAAATACTGTGAACATGTAACCAATTTCACAACAGTGAAATACAAAAACATTTCAGATTTTAAATAAGGTGATTTGCTAAAAATATCTGGATTAGAACATTGCCTTCCTGTACAGCTATATCATGATGCACACCAAAATCGTTTTTTTGAAAAACCTGTCCAATTTACTTTTGTATTTATCAAGACAACAATTCACTAAGGCTGTGCAAATCCCCGAGTAACTCTTTATTTCATGCCAGCACACTTGGATGATAACAAAAATATCTTTTTATGAAGGTTTCACTAAAACTTCACACAGCTATGTATAGGTTTGATAGGGTCCATTTGCTCATAGAACCTTGACAATGCAGCTGAATTTCTTTCATGCTCACTTATACAACCAAATACCCTGTTACCAGTCCCTGACAGGAACATAAAAGGCTGCTTTCCACATGCCCTCAGGGTAAATGCTGGGAGGAGGAAAAAAAGAAGCTGGAAAAAGGTGTGGAAGTATTGTGAAAGAATTGGCCAACAGCTGAGATAGCTCTTTGGTATCTTGAGTCACTTTTGAGTATGGTGTCTTATCTTTGTTTTGTTACCCTTTAGATTACTCTTTCTGGAGAGTTCTTCTATTACATTTTATGAGTGTCTCTATGTATAGATGTATTGTCTAGTTCTGTCTAGCCAATTTTTTAGAGTTTGAAAAGCATAAAACATGTGCATGAGTGTAACCCTAATGTAGCAAGCAAGTGGCTATCTAGTTATGAGTGACAGTGATTGTGCAATGAGTGCATATGGAATTAGAATGCTTAGGAGAGGGATGGCCAACTCCAGTCCTTGAGAGCCACAACCAGCCAGGTTTTCAGGATATCCACAATGAATATGAATGAGATAGATTTGCACACAATATTCTATTGCGGATATCCTGAAAACCTGGCTGGTTGTGGCTCTCAAGAACTGGAGTTGGCCACCCCTGGGTAAGGAAGAAGGGTTGACAGGATGACAAAAGGATTAGGTGCAAAAGACAGGAGGAACAAGATTGGAGGAAAAAAATGCTGCTACTACTACTGCTACTACAACCACTAATTATCATTTTTAAAGCATTATTAGACATGCATAGCTCTTTCCAGATATGTATATGAGACAGCTCCTTCTTGACTGGGATCCAAGATGGCCAACTGAGCAGGCTGCACCTGAGACACTCTTATCGGGTGGAGGTGGATTGACTTGATATGCCCCATTCCGGCAGAAAATGCTGGGCCAGGGAGAATGAAGCTTTACCTGCTGCATCATTACCTCAAGTCCAGGGCCCGATGGATGTCCATGTGCTCCGGGGATCCTCAATGCCAGAAGTTGGCTCACTGGAGGAATTCCAGGAGGAAGTGGAACCCGACGCCCTCCAGAGCTTTTGACATCATTTTCCCTGGTGCAATGGAATGCCCCAGGAAACCTCACTGAGACTAGAGCTACTCTAATATTCCAATAAAGGCATCAATGGATGCTGAAGAAGATAGTTATCAACAGCCTCTAGTCAGAGAGGCTTCTGGAGGGGATTCAATGCCTCTTGAAGCACCTAGGGACCCTATAAACCATGCAAACAGTAGAGATGTGAATCGGAACCAGAATCGGTTTGGATTTCAGTTCCGATTCACATCTCTATAGATGTGAATCGGAACCAGAATCGGTTCGGATTTCAGTTCCGATTCACATCTCTAGCAAACAGTGCTGCATCTAGGCAGTTTGAGAAGGATTTTACTGTCAAAGCTGGAACAGTGATAACTGAGCTGGTAAGACCTGCTTCATTCACTTTAGAATCAATATGGGAGGCAATTCAAACAATAATATTGTAAAACAAATAAATCCTTTGGTTACTTCTTTGGGATTGTTAGATCACTGAATAGAAATGGTTGAAGGTGGGGTCTCCATGAATAAAAATTCCTGTTTGAATCTCAAAATGGAAATTGGGAATGTCTGAGTGTTGCATTGGAGGTGGACCCTTGGCCTGGAGCAGGATTGGTGGTACCCTTTGGGTGGTCTCAGAGGGCGCCTGCTGCCAGGAGGCAGAGCACACGGGGAGACAGAGGCAAGCTGGGGTTTCGCCAATAAACAGTCCGGTCTCTCCATGAATTGAGCCCTTGGGTTCCTGGACTGCTTGGACTTAGGTGGGCCTCTGGGGGTCTACCTGGGAGATGACGTAGGGATGTGCCCAGAGTCAGTAGATGCTCAGTGATGTGGACAAGGCCAGAGAGTGTCCGAATGGAGAGCCAAGGTCAGAACCAGAGTATCAGTCCAAGGGATGGTCAGTCAAGTCAAGGTCAGGCCCGAGAAGTCAAGCGCAGCGTGGTTGGGTCCGAGGCCGAAGGTCAAATCCAAGGGGTCAGGCAGAGTGTGGTCAAGTCTAAAGCTGAATGTCAAATCCAGGGAGTCAGGCAGAGCATGGTCAGAGCTGAAGCAAAAGGTCAATATCTGGAGTAGCAAGCCAGGAGACGCTGGGAAGCACAGACAAGGAATACTGGAAAGACACAAGGCTGGAATGACTACAGGAACAGGAACAGGCACAGAAGCACAGGGACAGGCTTGGGAATGCTGGAACAGACTCAAGATCAAGAAGACATTCAGGAATGCAGGAAGACAACTAGCACGCACAAGTGTAGACCAGTTGCCGAGGCAAGGAAACTAAAACTGAACCCGGCCTTTATACCGGGCTCAGGTGACGTCATCGGGGGATGCCCTGGCCAAGGTTCCTGTCCTGGGCCCTTTAAAGGGTGGAGCGCCAGCCGCACGTGCACCTAGGGGTGGGGCCGAGGTCGTCAAGCCCCTGCGAGAGCTCCACTGAGAGACCTGAGCGGCAGATGAAGCTGGAGGCGCCCGGGATAGGCGCTGGGGACACCGGGGACTGGCGGCTGTGGCAAGGGAAGACGGGCTGGGACCTGCAGAGGGGAGCCCGAGGTAAGCAGACCTGGTCGTGGCACTAGCATGGCCGGGACGCGCAACACTGAGAAGCACAGCAATCTATTATTAAAGAAAATCAAGTCTTAACTAATAGATGAACAATTGGAAAATCAGATATGTGGGAGAAACCTTCATATTATTAACTTCCCAAAAGATCCTACAATATCTCTTAAGGCCATTTGGAAGAAATATTTGTTAGAAGTCCTTAAAATCCCTGAGCAAATTTTGCCCTTAACAACTAGGGTATATTATATCCTGCAGTCTATTTATTTATTTAATTTATTTTTTATACCAATATTCATTGAAACATTGCAAGGGAAACATGGAGAAAATGATAGAGAGAGGGAGGTGACAGAAAAGACACACTGATATATTTAAGAAATACAAAAGTGTATTCACCTTTTCTGAAGTAAAACAAAAACATTTCCAACCAATAATTTCCCACAAGATAAAGGTCTTTGTGGTTATTAGTACTGTTAGTATAGCCAAAGCCACTGTAGATCTATAGAGGTTTGAGACTGAAGAGCAGACTGAGCCTTAAAAACATTTCTGAGGTCATCAATTGTTTTGGTTTGAGTGTACAGCTAAGGTCTATTAAATTTGAGGCAGTAGCAGACTATGTAGTGCAGCCATTGTAGGCCATCACTACAGGATAGTTATAGATGGGAAGGGAGGGGGGAATGGTCAGATATCAGTGCCTTTCCTAGTTAAGTTGACCAGATTCTTCCCTGGATTTCTCTCCTCTTTTCTTGCTTTTATCCCCAATCACATTCCCTGACATTATTCTTTGAAACAGGAAACAGGGATTAGGATTAAATGGTCAATTTTCTCAGTGGAAAAGGGTAAATAGTGGAGTGCCTCAGGGATCTGCACTTGGACCGGTACTTTCAGTATATTTATAAATGATCTGGAAAGGAATAAGACTAGTGAGGTTATCAAATTTGCGGACGTTACAAAATTATTCAGAGTAGTTAAATCACAAGTGGATTGTGATACATTACAGGAGGACCTTGCAAGACTGGAAGATTGGGCATCAAATGGCAGATGAAATTTAATGTAGACAATTGCAAGGTATTGTATATAGGAAAAAATTACCCTTGCTGTACTTACACAATTTTAAGTTCCATATTAGGAGCTACTAGGGATGTGCAGAAGGAATACATTTGTTTCATTTTGTTTTTCGTTTCACTGGGGCCACAATTCATTTCATTAGTTTCATAGGGGGGAGAAAACAATTTGTTCATTAGTTTCATTTGGTTTTCGTTTGCCATTAAAGTCAATGGGGAAGTATTTGCAGCCTATTTTTGGCTGCAGAATTGAGGTTTTCTTATCAATTCGGATGAAACTTCTGGGGAGCAATCATCAGAATGAGAATAGAGCTCCAAGGTACTTAGACTGTGGCAAAGTGGCACCAAAGTGGCATGAATAGCCTAAGGCACTATAAAGGGGCAAGGGGTTTCAGGAGTGGCAAGAGTGCTTTAACAGAGGTGCAAAGCAGCAGCGAGAGTGTCAAAAACACACCACAGCTTCAAAAGAGAGCACCGATAACAGTTGCATGAACTTTCAAAGGCAGCAGGACAGGCAAAGTGGCAAGACAAGTGGCATCAACATCCTACAGCACAATGAAGGGGGAACATAGCAGGCAGAAAGAATGTCAGAAAAAACCACGAGGTACTGATAAAGGGACAAAGTAGCAGAAAGACTAGCACCAACACACTGAGGAACCATGATAGTGGCAAGAAAACTACACACGCACACACACACACACACACACACACAATCACACAGTGCACACAATACAACTGAGACTGCTGTATGTGCACAAAAACTTTTTTTAACTCCAGATGCCCACTGGGGATTTGGATTAAAAGAATACCGCTGTACCAATATATGTGAGTGTGGAAAGGTACACACACACACACACACAGTGCAGTGCCTTGCTGTACACTACAACTGAAACTGCTCTGTGTGTACAACAAAATGAAACTCCAGAGAAAAGACTGGAAGTCTGCGTAAGCACAATTCCTAGTGATGCTGCTTGCTTGAATATACTAACTCCCAGACAGCCACTGCAACTCTCACACTATCTGCAGTGTGAAACTGCAGATTAAACTGTATTTGAAAATACCGACTCCCAGATAGCCACTGCAACTCTCACATTATCTCCCACCCACACCACCCAAGTCCTGCCTGCAACCTACCCTAGAGGGGTAAGATCAGCAGCAAAATGCCACTGCTGGCAGCTTGTCTCAGTGGGAGAGACAAAGGGACAATCTGAGTTCAATAAAAAAAAAAAGTACAGTAAAAAAAAGCCTGGCTGGCACAGCAGCAAAACAAACAAATATCTTTTTCAATGGAAAATTCTGTCAAAGTAGCAAGCAATAGCAATTGAATACAGATTTGAGATACTCGGAGAGAGCTCAAAAGCAAAGACCTTCTCAGATAGCCAAGAAGAAAGTGTGTTGTGCACCGCATGCTTAAAGTAGAAATACAGCAGGAACAGCATCACAGAGCAGTGGAGAGCAGCAATTGGCTGAATTAGAAAAATGCTTCGCTCTGATACATTGGCATTCTGGTCTCCTTGCCAACCTGTCTGACCCACTCTATGACAGGGCTGTGAGACTCACAGCCCTGTCATAGAGTGGGTCAGACTCACAGGAAAGGGCTGTCATGACTCACAGGAAAGGGCTGGTTGTTGCTATGGATACTCCCACATGGCCTCTCCTATTTCAAATGGCTGCTAAGAAAGCACTGCAAACCAAAAGAATGAAACTAATATGATATGTTTAATTTGTGGGAAATCGCCATGCGTTTCATGAACCCACAAATCAAACGAACAGGGACCTATTCGTTGCAGATTGCACATTCGTTGAAAATGAATGCACATCCCTAGGAGCTACCACCCAGGAAAAAGATCTAGGCATCATAGTGGATAATACTTTGAAATCATCGGCTCAGTGTGCTGCAGCAGTCAAAAAAGCAAACAGAATGTTAGGAATTATTAGGAAAGGAATGGTTAATAAAACGGAAAATGTCATAATGCTTCTGTATCGCTCCATGGTGAGACCGCACCTTGAATACTGTGTACAATTCTGGTTGCTGAATCTCAAAAAAGATATAGTTGCGAAGGAGAAAGTACAGAGAAGGGCAACCAAAATCATAAAGGGAATGGAACAGCTTCTCTATGAGGAAAGGCTGAAGAAGTTGGGGCTGTTCAGCTTGGAGAAGAGATGGATGAGGGGAGATATGATAGAGGCCTTTAAGATCATTGTTATGGTTTTGAGGTGTTTGGTGGATTCTTAGGTGCTGCAGTGATGGCCACTCCCATGGGGAAGAGCCCCGTGGGGAACTGCAGTACCAGGCTAGACTCAGATGCACAAACACAGAGATAGTTTTATTATACAGCTTGTAGAGTCCACCAGAGGTAGCAGTAGTGAGTATATTCCTGCAGCAGCGGTCTTGGGTCCTCGGCTGAGGAGACCCATCCCACAATGGTGGTGTAGGGAGTAGAGATGTGAATCGTGTGATCGATCGTCTTAATGATCGATTTTGGCTGGGGGGGAGAGGGAATCGGATTTTCGCGGTTTTGTTTTTTTTTTTAAATCATGTAAATCGTAAATCGGGGGAGGGCGGGAGAACCGGCACACTAAAACAACCGTAAAACCCACCCCGACCCTTTAAAATAAATCCCCCACCTTCCCGAACCCCACCAAAATGTCTTAAATTACCTGGGGTCCAGTGGGGGGGGTCCCGGTGTGATCTTCCACTCTCAGGCCACCGGGTGCATTAATAGAAATGGCACCGGCGCTACTTTGAGGGCAAAGGTAGCTCAGGCGCCATTTTGGTTCCTGTCCCCCCGACGTCACGAGGGCACGAGATCGCTCCCGGACCCCCGCTGGACCCCCAGGGACCTTTGGCCAGCTTGCAGGGGCCTCCTGACCCCACAAGACTTTCCAAAAGTCCAGCGGGGGTCCGGGAGCGACCTCCTGCACTCGAATCGTATTGTCGTATTGCAAAATGGCACCGGCCATACGGAAATACGGCCATACGGCCATTCCATCTCTGCCCTCTCCTTCCTAGTGTTAGAGGTTGTCCCGTGCCCCCCCCCCCCGGGGGGGGGTGACTTCCCCAGGATACTGGGTCGGAGGGAGCAGAGATGGATCTTTACCCTTGACACTGTTTCTCCCAAAGGTCTCATTAAAGATATTGAATGGCACCTTTTCTACTGAGGGAAGTAGTCCGTTGTTTAGTCTGATCTAATTGGGTCTCGCGAGAGGTCTAGCTTTTCGCGCCTTTTTCTGGTTTAAATGGCTGTCATTTTTTAGGGCGCTTGCGCTCCAGTGATTACTCTTACAGGTATGTGGTTTTATGTTAGAATGCTTACTGTAGCCTAAATTTCTCCACCTCTTATGCACCTATATTGTATTGCAGATTGATACTGTTACCTTGGTCCCTCCGGATGCAGCAGTCGCGAAACACGGGACCGTGTCGGGGGACTTAAGAAATCACTGTTATTATTGATGGAGTTGCCATAGGAATACTTGATATCAGAATTTTCTGAAATAAACAGAACTGTTTGAAATTCTCAGTGGAAGAGAGATTTGTCCTGCACCAGTGTGTCTGAGTACTTGCGGATGTGCAAGGGTTTTGCATCAGTGTATTATCAGATTTCAATTACCCCAATATTGACTGGGTAAATGTATCATCGGGACATGCTAGAGAGATAAAGTTCCTGGATGGAATAAATGATAGCTTTATGGAGCAAGTGGTTCAGGAACCGACGAGAGAGGGAGCCATTTTAGATCTAATTCTCAGTGGAGCACGGGGTTTGATGAGAGAGGTAATGGTGGTGGGGCCACTTGGCAATAGTGATCATAATATGATCAAATTTGAATTAATGGCTGGAAGGGGAACAGTAAGCAAATCCACGGCTCTCGTGCTCAACTTTCGAAAGGGAAACTTTGAGAAAATGAGAAAAATAGTTAGAAAAAACTGAAAGGATCAGCTATAAGTGTAAAAAGTGTGCAAGAGGCATGGTCATTGTTAAAAAATACCATCCGGGGTGAGAGAGAGGACAGAGACTGTGGGGTGAGAAACAATCCCGGCCCTGAAACGTTTGAATTTCTTCAAGTTTACCTGTTCCAGAGAAGTTTCCAATGGAGGAGTTTTTGCCCTGCTTCCGGCTCAGTCACGCCACTGACGTCATCAAGGGGAGGGACCGGTAGGGCTAAAACCGCCCCCCCTGTGGTTCGCAGTCAAAGCCGTGCTCGCCAAAGGGGCACGCAACTTAGTCTGGATTTTGGAGGAAAAATTCTGAAAAACAGGACTGCTTCTATCTTGAAATAGTAAGTTTGACTTTTTACTTACTCTCTCTACCCCCATTGGAGATCCAAGTTCGATTAAGTTAGGTGTGTATTGAGAAGGACTGTCAGATATTACTGTGAGAACCATGCCACATACAAAGAGAAAGGGCAGACTTTGCCCAGAGACCCTGACTGTTCCTAGTTCTGTCCTCTCTCAGCCATTAATCGAAGACTTTCTCAAGACATTAAATACTATAATACCAGGAGAAGGTTCCGTTGTGTGTGCAGACCAGGAGCAGGTACTGACATCACAGGAACAACATCACATCTCATTAAGCCCTGGAGCACCCATGACTCCAGAACCGCCTAATCCTACACAAAACTCGAGTTCAGAGGTGACAATCCCTACCGAAGTTGTAGTTTTGCTGCCTAACATCGGGGGAGAAAATGAGGATGATGCTGTAGGTGTAAAAAGAGGAGATACTGGGGATATTCCTCTGGAGGTAGTAGAAAAGAGTAGCGGAGAAAGATATCTGTCCCCTGATCCTCTAACTTCAACACCAAATGGCATTAAAGGGGGGGTAGTAGCCTCAGTATTGAGAATAGAAAACTACCCGCAACCTGGAAAAATGTTAGCTAAGAATGTGAGCTCTGAGGTGAAAGATACAGATAAGGTTACTTTGGAAAATATATGGGTTGTCTTAATGGATTTGAAAGTTTCTATGAATAACTTAGAAACAAAAATGTCTGAACTGCAAGCACAAGGAAAAACAATAGATGAAAAGGTAAAGAACCACTCAGAGAAGTTTGAGAGATTTGAAAAACAGTTAAATCAGATACAAGAGGTTCAAACAGGAATAATAAAAGGGGAAGTAGCAAATTCTAGAAGAATAGAGATAATAGAGAACAACTTAAGATATAATAATATTAGGATTTTGAATTTTCCTTCTGTAAAATTAATACCACCAATGGAACAGTTTAAAAGATTTCTAGGGGAAAATTTACAGCTTACCCAGGGAAAGATTCCATTAATAGAAACATTTTTTTATATTGCAACAAAAAAGAAGGAAAATGTCAATAGGTTAAATCAATCTCAGCAGTTAGATAATCTCACAGATTTCCTAGAAGAATTAATGGAAGAACAAATTGAGTCAAGAGGCACTTTCTGTGTAAGACTTCAGAAAATGGAAGATAGAGATAATATTTTGAAATTATTTTTAAGAAATCTAGAAAGCTTTACCTTACACAAAAAATGTGGATGTATCCAGACATTACTAGACCTTCCCAGTTAAGAAGAAAAAACTTCTTGCAGATGGGTCCAGAAGACATGGTTTAATGAAACAAAGTGAGCATGGCTTTACCAAGGTAGGTTTTACCTCACAAATCTGCTTCACTTTTTTGCAGGAGTTAATATACATGTAGATAAAGGTGAACAGGTAGATGTATTATATTTGGATTTTCAGAAGGCGTTTGACAAAGTTCCTCATGAGAGGCTTGTAGGAAAAGTAAAAGGTCATGGGATAGGTTGTGATGCCCTTTTGTGGATTACAATCTGGCTAAAAGACAGGAAACAGAGTAGGATTAAATGGACAATTTTCTCAGTGGAAGGGACTGAGCAGTGGAGTGCCTCAGGGATCTGTATTGGGACCCATACTTTTCAATATATTTTAGAGATGTGAATCGTGTCCTCGATCGTCTTAACGATCGATTTCGGCTGGGAGGGGGAGGGAATCGTATTGTTGCCATTTGGGTTTTAAAAATATCGTGAAAAATCATTAAAATCGTGAGCCAACCCCCTAAAACCCACCCCCGACCCTTTAAATTAAATCCCCCACCCTCCCGACCCCCCCCCAAATGCTTTAAATTACCTGGTGGTCCAGAACGGCGGCGGTCCGGAACGGCCCCCTCAATTGAATCCTTTTGTCTTCAGCCGGCGCTATTTTGTAAAATGGCCGCCGCAAAATGGCGGCGGCCATAGACAAAAATGATTCGATGCAGGAGGTCGTTCCGGACCCCCGCTGGACATTTGGCAAGTCTTGTGGGGGTCAGGAGGCCCCCCCAAGCTGGCCAAAAGTTTCTGGGAGTCCAGCGGGGTTCAGGAAGCGATTTCTTGCCGCAAATCGTTTTCCGTACGGAAAATGGCGCCGGCAGGAGATCGACTGCAGGAGGTCGTTCAGCGGCGGTCCGGAACCCCCGCTGAACGACCTCCTGCAGTCGATCTCCTGCCGGCACCATTTTCCGTACGGAAAACGATTCGCGGCAAAGAAATCGCTTCCTGAACCCCGCTGGACTCTCAGAAACTTTTGGCCAGCTTGGGGGGGCCTCCTGACCCCCACAAGACTTGCCAAAAGTCCTGCGGGGGTCCGGAACGACCTCCTGCGTCGAATCGTTTTTGTCTATGGCCGCCGCCATTTTGCGGCGGCCATTTTACAAAATGGCACCGGCTGAAGACAAAAGGATTCAATTGAGGGGGCCGTTCCGGACCGCCGCCGTTCTGGACCACCGCTGGATCCCCAGGTAATTTAAAGCATTTGGGGGGGGGGTTCGGGAGGGTGGGGGATTTAATTTAAAGGGTCGGGGGTGGGTTTTAGGGGGTTTTAGTGTGCCGGTTTTCCTGCCCTCCCCCTTCCCCCGATTTACGATTTTTTAATGATAAATCGGGGGAATTGGTATTGTATCGTGGCCCTAACGATTTTTGACGATTTAAAATATATCGGACGATATTTTAAATCGTCAAAAAACGATTCACATCCCTAATATATTTATAAATGATCTGGAAAGAAATACAACAAGTGAGGTAGTCAAATTTGCAGATGATACAAAATTGTTCAGAGTAGTTAAATCACAAGCATATTGTGATAAATTGCAGGAAGACATTCTGAGACTGGAAAATTGGGCATCCAAATGGCAGATGAAATGTAATGTGGATAAGTGCAAGGTGATGCATATAGTGAAAGATAACCCATGCTATAGTTACACAATGTTAGATTCCATATTAGGATAGGAGCTACCACCCAAGGAAGAGATCTAGGCGTCATAGTGGATAACATATTGAAATCATTGGTTCACTGTGCTGCGGCTGTCAAAAAGCAAACAGAATGTTGGGAATTATTAGAAAGGGAATAGTGAATAAAACTGAATATGTCATAATGCCTCTTTATCGCTCCATGGTGAGAATGCACCTTGAATTATATGTACAATTCTGGTCATGGCATCTAAAAAAAGATATAGTTACGATGGAGAAGGTACAGAGAAGGGCGACCAAAATGATAAAGGGAATGGAACAGCTCCCATATGAGGAAAGACTAAAGAGGTTAGGACTTTTCAGCTTGGAGAAGAGATGGCTGAGGGGGGATATGATAGAGGTGTTTAAAATCATGAGAGGTCTAGAATGGGTTAATGTGAATCAGTTATTTACTCTTTCGGATAATAGAAGGACTAGGGGGCACTCCTTGAAGTTAGCATGTGGCACATTTAAAACTAATTGGAGAAAGTTCTTTTTCACTCAACGCAAAATTAAACTCTGGAATTTGTTGCCAGGGGATGTGGTTAGTGCAGTTCATGTAGCTCTGTTTAAAAAAGGATTGGATAAGTTCTTGGAGGAGAAGCCCATTACCTGCTATTAATTAAGTTGGCTTAGAGAATAACCACTGCTATTATAACAACATTAGCATGGGATAGACTTTGTTTTTGGGTACTTGCCAGGTTCTTATGGCCTGGATTGGCTACTGTTGGAAACAGGATGCTGGGCTTGAAGGACCCTTGGCTTGACCCAGTGTGGCATATTCTTATGTTCTCCTCATCTAAGCA
Organism: Rhinatrema bivittatum; assembly: GCF_901001135.1. Taxonomy (NCBI): domain Eukaryota; kingdom Metazoa; phylum Chordata; class Amphibia; order Gymnophiona; family Rhinatrematidae; genus Rhinatrema; species Rhinatrema bivittatum. The sequence goes on from NC_042615.1 coordinate 96,685,811, forward strand.
AATCTTCATTCTTTTCTTCTGGCTTTTTTTTTTCTTAAGGGGAGGAATCCCCTCTTCTCCACACTTATGTTTTTTTTTCCTCTGAGAGGAAACACCTTCTGCTATTCTACAGCCTCAGGCCTTTTCCCCTGAAGGTAAAGGCCCCTGAAGAGACCCAATCTACACCGGATGGTCCTCAGGTCCACTATCCTTCAGGCTAACTTCTCCAAGCCACTATATTCTGGAGGGCTCTTCCTTTGCTAGCTCTATCCTAGAAAGGGTGAGCTCCTGCCAAAAAACTCTCATTTTTATATATCCTGCTTAACTTCTACCAATCGCACACCCACAATTCTTAAGGGGACCAAACATTACTCTAAACCCAAACCATATTAAAACACTATATTATAATGGAAAAGGGATCTGAATGAAGAAAAGAGGAAACAGAATAAGCACTGGCAAGTTAAATGGAAAGCATTAATAAGGAAGGCAAAGACAGAATTTGAAAAGAATTTTGCTGTGGAAGCAAAAACTCATAAAAAAAACCTTTTTAAGGTACATTTGAAGCAACACACCTGCAAAGGAATCAGTTGGACCATTAGATGATCAAAGGATAAAAGGGACACTAAGGAGGATAAGCTCATAGCAGAGAGATTAAATTAATTATTTTCTTTGGTTTTTACTGAGGAAGATGTAAGACTATTCCAAGTGGTATTTAAAGGTGATGATTAAGAGAAATTAATACAAATTTGAGTGAACTTGGAAGATGTAATAGGACAAAATTGACAAACTAAAGAGTAGAAATCACCTGGACCAGATGGTATACATCCTAGATTGCTGAAAGAACTGAAAAATGAAATTGTTGACCTACTATTAGTAATGCATGACCAAGAAGCTCTGTGGTTCCTCTATAGCTGCTGGTGGGAGAATGATGTGCTATTAGAAACTCTAAAAAAAACTTGCAATCTTTGGGGTTGCTTATAAGACCCACACCCATGTATCCATGTGCACGCAGTTTCTGGCGCATGCATATGCATGCGTCGATTTTATAATATGTGCGCTTCGGCGGGTGCATGTTATAAAATACGGGTCTTGCGTGAACATGTGCACCAGATATTCATGTCTGTGAGTGCATGTGCAGGCAAGTGGCCTGCTCCATGTGCAGGGGGGAATTTTAGAAAATACATGCTGAGACACAATCGGGCCTCCCCCAGTTCCCTCCCAGTCCACTCCAATTAAAGAGCGGACTGGGAGGGAACTTTCCTACCCTTAACTCTTTCCTTCCCCCCTCTTCCCCTCTCCTCCCCTCTCCTCTCCCCACTCCTTAAACCTACCCTAAACTATCCCCAAATTTTTTATTTTGCTACGTACAGCTCCTCCGGAGCAGAAGTAATCTTCCTGGCCCATCCTCCATCCCGCCCCTCCTGCCCAGACCACACCCCCTAGCCACCCCCTTTCTAGAGGCCCGCACTTTGGCATGAAATGGGGGTTACGCGTGTGGCCAAGACCTTCCAAAAATGTGCACAGAGTGCGCAGGATCTGGCCATGCACGTAACCCCCAATGTTTACACACTCACACATTTTAAAATTGGGCCCTTTGGTATTTGGCACTGGTGAAGGTCTGCTACTGCTTTTCTCAATGCTGCAGTGGTCTTCTACATTCACTGTGCTAGAAAGAGAGACAGTTCACTGCTACTGATTTCAATTTTTCTCATCAGTGGGGGAAGGGTCAGGGTGGGAGACAGTTGCGGCACTGCTAGTGATTTTTTGTTTCTATCTGCACTGGTATAACAGCTGTTTTAAACAGGGCTACTTAGCTGGATAAGTCAACATTTATTCGGTTATATTTAAAATACATGCCATCTATTTTTTGATACACTAACATTGTTGGGTAAATTTACTTATATTTTATATAGTGTGCATACATTTGCATTCATGATATAAAATATATATCCATGCTCACATGTGTCCATATATGTTAACTGGCTATCTCTGAATATTGGAGTTAGCTTGTTAACCTAACCGGCTAACTCTGTTCCTGCTGGAAATGGCTTATTGCTTGCCTCACAATGCCTGGCTTAACCGCTATATTCTAGCCGGATAACTGATTATCTGGCTAGAATATAGTCGGGAAAGAATTTTAAAATCACGGTTTGGCCATTTAGATAGATAACTTTTCTGTTATCCATCTAAATGGCTTTTGAATGTCTACCACAGTACGCTCAGCACCATGTACAATTTAAACCAATTAAAGCAATACATTTTTTGATGATGATCACTAGCCTTCAAAGATATTTTTATGAAATAATTACTTATACCTACCCTATTCTTCTTTCTCTTTCGTCGGAATCTAAGAAATTCTTTGTGCTGCCTTGACACAAAATTTACTGCTGCGTACTCCAACAATGCAGAGAAGACAAAAAGAAGGCACACTGCCATCCAAATATCAATAGCTTTGACGTATGATACCTATATACAAAATGAAAGCAAAAAATGCTGTTATTTATTTATAGATTTATATACCGATGTTCATCAGAAATATCACCTTGGTTTACAGTACAGCAGAGAACATACGCTTGGAGGCGTTTTACACAGAACAAGAATTAGTTCTTAATAATATTAATTCTTAATAATTAATAACTTAATAATAAATATGCATGGGGGATGAGGAATAAGAAATGAAAGGAAGATATTAACAAAAATAACAGTATTATTATTATTAAGAAATAATAGTTATGTGGTCAGATACACTCATTCCTAGGATATTGCCATACAAACCGAGGAAAACAATACCTATGTTCTCATGGGGCTTATTTATTAGACCACAATAATGCAGCAGCTCATGTTAAATGCCAAACTTGGCATTTAATAGTTGTTAAAACAAATCTGTTCCAATGAGAATAAAATATCAATGAACTTCATTTTATTCAAAGGCATACAAAGCATGATTAATATTAATGTGGAATAATGTGGATCATGATAAACCTTGAGATGTGTGTTTATTATTGTAAAGTTAACTATACCTCAAGAGGCTTAGTTAACTTTCCCCCAAGGACATCATCAGGATAATGCACATGTCAGTACTAGGGATGTGAATCGTTTTAGGACGATTAAAATTATCGTCCGATAATTTTAATATCGTCTTAAACCGTTATGGAACACAATACAATAGAGATTCTAACGATTTATCGTTATAAATCGTTAGAATCGTGAGCCGGCACACTAAAACCCCCTAAAACCCACCCCCGACCCTTTAAATTAAATCCCCCACCCTCCCGAACCCCCCCCAAATGAGTTAAATAACCTGCGGGTCCAGCGGCGGTCCGGAACGGCAGCGGTCCGGAACGGGCTCCTGCTCCTGAATCTTGTTGTCTTCAGCCGGCGCCATTTTCCAAAATGGCGCCGAAAAATGGCGGCGGCCATAGACGAACACGATTGGACGGCAGGAGGTCCTTCCGGACCCCCGCTGGACTTTTGGCAAGTCTCGTGGGGGTCAGGAGGCCCCCCACAAGCTGGCCAAAAGTTCCTGGAGGTCCAGCGGGGGTCAGGGAGCGATTTCCCGCCGCGAATCGTTTTCGTACGGAAAATGGCGCCGGCAGGAGATCGACTGCAGGAGGTTGTTCAGCGAGGCGCCGGAACCCTCGCTGAACGACCTCCTGCAGT